>NW_025745742.1:0-37500 GCF_021184085.1 Oncorhynchus gorbuscha | reverse complement strand
TCCCTCATTCTCCTCTGTCCTCTCCCTATAGAGTTTACACCAGGTTATCTTCCCCTCCCTATAATTTACACCAGGTTATCTTCTCTCATTCTCCTCTGTCCCCTCCCTATAGAGTTTACACCAGGTCTATTCTCCTCTGTCCCCTCCCTATAGAGTTTACACCAGGTTATCTTCTCTCATTCTCCTCTGTCCCCTCCCTATAGAGTTTACACCAGGTTATCTTCCTCATTCTCCTCTGTCCCCTCCCTATAGAGTTTACACCCTTCTCTCATTCTCCTCTGTCCCCTCCCTATAGAGTTTACACCAGGTTATCTTCTCTCATTCTCCTCTGTCCCTCCCTATAGAGTTTACACCAGGTTATCTTCTCTCATTCTCCTCTGTCCCTCTCCCTATAGAGTTTACACCAGGTTATCTTCCTCATTCTCCTCTGTCCCTCCCTATAGTTTACACCAGGTTATCTTTACACCAGGTTATCTTCCTCATTCTCCTCTGTCCCCTCCCTATAGAGTTTACACCAGGTTATCTTCTCTCATTCTCCTCTGTCCCCTCCCTATAGAGTTTACCAGGTTATCTTCTCTCATTCTCCTCTGTTCACCAGGTTATCTTCTCTCATTCTCCTCTGTCCTCTCCCTATAGAGTTTACACCAGGTTATCTTCTCTCATTCTCCTCTGTCCCCTCCCTATAGAGTTTACACCAGGTTATCTTCCTCATTCTCCTCTGTCCTCTCCCTATAGAGTTTACACCAGGTTATCTTCCTCATTCTCCTCTGTCCCCTCCCTATAGAGTTTACACCAGGTTATCTTCTCATTCTCCTCTGTCCCCTCCCTATAGAGTTTACACCAGTCTCTCTCCTCTGTCCCCTCCCTATAGAGTTTACACCAGGTTATCTTATCTTCCTCATTCTCCTCTGTCCCTCCCTATAGAGTTTACACCAGGTTATCTTCTTCTCATTCTCCTTCTCTGTCCCCTCCCTATAGAGTTTACACCAGGTTATCTTCTCTCATTCTCCTCTGTCCCCTCCCTATAGAGTTTACACCAGGTTATCTTCTCTCATTCTCCTCTGTCCCCCATAGAGTTTACACCAGGTTATCTTCTCTCATTCTCCTCTGTCCCCTCCCTATAGAGTTTACACCAGGTTATCTTCTCTTCTCCTCTGTCCTGTCCTAGAGTTTACCCAGGTTATCTTCTCTGTCCCCTCTATTTACACCAGGTTATCTTCCTAATTCCCTCTGTCCTATAGAGTTTACACCAGGTTATCTTCCTCATTCTCCTCTGTCCCTCCCTATAGAGTTTACACCAGGTTATCTTCTCTCATTCTCCTCTGTCCCCTCCCTATAGAGTTTACACCAGGTTATCTTCCCTCATTCTCCTCTGTCCCCTCCCTATAGAGTTTACACCAGGTTATCTTCTCTCATTCTCCTCTGTCCCCTCCCTATAGAGTTTACACCAGGTTATACTGTCCCCTCCCTATAGAGTTTAGACACCAGGTTATCTTCTCTCATTCTCCTCTGTCCTCTCCCTATAGAGTTTACACCAGGTTATCTTCCCTCATTCTCCTCTGTCCCCTCCCTATAGAGTTTACACCAGGTTATCTTCTCTCATTCTCCTCTGTCCCCTCCCTATAGAGTTTACACCAGGTTATCTTACCTCATTCTCCTCTGTCCCCTCCCTATAGAGTTTACACCAGGTTATCTTCCCTCATTCTCCTCTGTCCCCTCCCTATAGAGTTTACACCAGGTTATCTTCTCTCATTCTCCTCTGTCCCCTCCCTATAGAGTTTACACCAGGTTATCTTCTCTCATTCTCCTCTGTCCTCTCCCTATAGAGTTTACACCAGGTTATCTTCTCTCATTCTCCTCTGTCCCCTCCCTATAGAGTTTACACCAGTTTCTCTCATTCTCCTCTGTCCCTCCCTATAGAGTTTACACCAGGTTATCTTCCTCTCATTCTCCTCTGTCCCCTCCCTATAGAGTTTACACCAGGTTATCTTCCCTCATTCTCCTCTGTCCCCTCCCTATAGAGTTTACACCAGGTTATCTTCCCTCATTCTCCTCTGTCCCTCCCTATAGAGTTTACACCAGGTTATCTTCTCTCATTCTCCTCTGTCCCCTCCCTATAGAGTTTACACCAGGTTATCTTCTCTCATTCTCCTCTGTCCTTCTCCCTATAGAGTTTACACCAGGTTATCTTCCCTCATTCTCCTCTGTCCCTCCCTATAGAGTTTACACCAGGTTATCTTCCTCTCATTCTCCTCTGTCCCCTCCCTATAGAGTTTACACCAGGTTATCTTCTCTCATTCTCCTCTGTCCCCTCCCTATAGAGTTTACACCAGGTTATCTTCTCTCATTCTCCTCTGTCCCCTCCCTATAGAGTTTACACCAGGTTATCTTCTCTCATTCTCCTCTGTCCCCTCCCTATAGAGTTTACACCAGGTTATCTTCCCTCATTCTCCTCTGTCCCCTCCCTATAGAGTTTACACCAGGTTATCTTCCTCATTCTCCTCTGTCCCCTCCCTATAGAGTTTACACCAGGTTATCTTCCCTCATTCTCCTCTGTCCTCTCCCTATAGAGTTTACACCAGGTTATCTTCCCTCATTCTCCTCTGTCCCCTCCCTATAGAGTTTACACCAGGTTATCTTCTCTCATTCTCCTCTGTCCCCTCCCTATAGAGTTTACACCAGGTTATCTTCCCTCATTCTCCTCTGTCCCCTCCCTATAGAGTTTACACCAGGTTATCTTCTCTCATTCTCCTCTGTCCCCTCCCTATAGAGTTTACACCAGGTTATCTTCTCTCATTCTCCTCTGTCCCCTCCCTATAGAGTTTACACCAGGTTATCTGCTCTCATTCTCCTCTGTCCCCTCCCTATAGAGTTTACACCAGGTTATCTTCTCTCATTCTCCTCTGTCCCCTCCCTATAGAGTTTACACCAGGTTATCTTCTCTCATTCTCCTCTGTCCTCTCCCTATAGAGTTTACACCAGGTTATCTTCTCTCATTCTCCTGCCTGTGTTTTGACATTGAGGTTAAGTGATACATGTGGTACTGGAACACTGTGTCAATAGACAGTAGTCAGGAGTGTGTGTGTGTGTGTGTGTGTGTGTGTGTGTGTGTGTGTGTGTGTGTGTGTGTGTGTGTGTGTGTGCGTGCGTGCGTGCGTGCGTGCGTGCGCATTCGCATGTTTAAAGTGGGGGGGACAATGTGTACACGAGAGATAGGTGGCACACAGTGACAGTGTGTCAATAGACGTGTGTGTCCATGTGTGTGTCTGGGTACTGGATGGAATGGAATGAAACACATTCCTGCGGCCTAGCGGCTCCCCTCTCTCCTCTATTCAGGGACTTTCTCTCTGATCTTTAAATAGGTAACCAGGTCACACCTCCGTCCTGTCGCGGGGCTATAATTAGCTGTTTAGCGGCTAGGCTAGGGAAGCAGTGGGTGCCAGAGGGGAGACGGATGGATTCAGGTGTGCATTCCAGACATCACAGAAACAGCAGCAGGCCAGACAAGGGAGGAAACAGAGGGGGAGAGAACCAAGGGCCAGAACATAGTCAATATATCTTGATGTCTTCTCTCACCTGCTCTCTCTTCCTCTTCTCTCTCTCTCTTCCTCTTTCTCTCCATCTCTTTCTGTCTTTCTCTTTCTCTCGTTCTCTCGTTCTATCTGTCTCTTTCTCTCTTTCTCTCTCTCTCTCTTTCTCTCTCTCCATCTCTTTCTGTCTTTCTCTTTCTCTCGTTCTCTCTTTCTCTGTCTCTTTCTCTCTCGTTCTCTCTTTCTCTCTCTCTCTCTCTCTCTCTCTCTCTCTCTCTCTCTCTCTCTCTCTCTCTCTCTCTCATTCTCTCTCTCCATCTCTTTCTGTCTTTCTCTTGGTCTCTCTTTCTCTCTCTCGTTCTCTCTCTTTCTCTCTCAGTTTCTCTCTGTCTCTTTCTCAGTGCATGCTGGGAGTGTTTTGTAGTTGAGAGGCTGTGTGAAATGTTTAAAGTTAGATGCTGGAGGGTTAATACACTTTTATTTTAACGGTACCCATTGGTTTTTTAAAGTTCGGTAGGAAAAGGACAGCGTTTTAGTTTCCCGTGGCTTGGAAGGTGTGGTGTGTGCGATGGCAGCCTAGCGTAGAGGAGACGTTGTTGTTACGGCATGGATTCAGGTGTGTTCCTGAGAATGGAGTTAAGGTGGAGTCATGCTATAGATGGTGGTGTAGATGAGGCTGGGCCTAATCATGCTATAGAGGGTGGTGTAGATGAGGCTGGGTCTCGTCAGGCTATAGATGGTGGTGTAGATGAGGCTGGGTCTAGTCAGGCTATAGAGGGTGGTGTAGATGAGGCTGGGTCTCGTCAGGCTATAGATGGTGGTGTAGATGAGGCTGGGTCTAGTCAGGCTATAGAGGGCGGTAGATGAGGCTGGGTCTAGTCAGGCTATAGAGGGTGGTGTAGATGAGACTGGGTCTAGTCATGCTATAGATGGTGGTGTAGATGAGGCTGGGTCTAGTCATGCTATAGATGGTGGTGTAGATGAGGCTGGGCCTAGTCATGCTATAGAGGGTGGTGTAGATGAGGCTGGGTCTCGTCAGGCTGTAGAGGGTGGTAGATGAGGCTGGGTCTAGTCAGGCTATAGAGGGCGGTAGATGAGGCTGGGTCTAGTCAGGTTATAGAGGGTGGTAGATGAGGCTGGGTCTAGTCAGGCTATAGAGGGTGGTGTAGATGAGGCTGGGTCTAGTCAGGCTATAGAGGGTGGTAGATGAGGCTGGGTCTAGTCAGGCTATAGAGGGCGGTAGATGAGGCTTGGTCTAGTCAGGCTATAGAGGGTGGTGTAGATGAGGCTGGGTCTAGTCAGGCTATAGAGGGTGGTAGATGAGGCTGGGTCTAGTCAGGCTATAGAGGGTGGTGTAGATGAGGCTGGGTCTAGTCAGGCTATAGAGGGTGGTGTAGATGAGGCTGGGTCTAGTCAGGTAATAGAGGGTGGTAGATGAGGCTGGGTCTAGTCAGACTATAGAGGGTGGTAGATGAGGCTGGGTCTAGTCAGGTTATAGAGGGTGGTAGATGAGGCTGGGTCTAGTCAAGCTATAGAGGGTGGTAGATGAGGCTGGGTCTAGTCAGGCTATAGAGGGTGGTGTAGATGAGGCTGGGTCTAGTCAGGCTATAGAGGGTGGTAGATGAGGCTGGGTCTAGTCAGGCTATAGAGGGTGGTGTAGATGAGGCTGGGTCTAGTCAGGCTATAGAGGGTGGTGTAGATGAGGCTGGGTCTAGTCAGGCTATAGAGGGTGGTGTAGATGAGGCTGGGTCTAGTCAGGCTATAGAGGGTGGTGTATATGAGGCTGGGTCTAGTCAGGCTATAGAGGGTGGTGTAGATGAGGCTGGGTCTAGTCAGGCTATAGAGGGTGGTAGATGAGGCTGGGTCTAGTCAGGCTATAGAGAGTGGTGTAGATGAGGCTGGGTCTAGTCAGGCTATAGAGGGTGGTGTAGATGAGGCTGGGTCTAGTCAGGCTATAGAGGGTGGTGTAGATGAGGCTGGGTCTAGTCAGGCTATAGAGGGTGGTGTAGATGAGGCTGGGTCTAGTCAGGCTATAGAGGGTGGTGTAGATGAGGCTGGGTCTAGTCAGGCTATAGAGGGTGGTGTAGATGAGGCTGGGTCTAGTCAGGCTATAGAGGTGGTGTAGATGAGGCTGGGTCTAGTCAGGCTATAGAGGGTGGTAGATGAGGCTGGGTCTAGTCAGGCTATAGAGGGTGGTAGATGAGGCTGGGTCTAGTCAGGCTATAGAGGGTGGTGTAGATGAGGCTGGGTCTAGTCAGGCTATAGAGGGTGGTGTAGATGAGGCTGGGTCTAGTCAGGCTATAGAGGGTGGTGTAGATGAGGCTGGGTCTAGTCAGGCTATAGAGGGTGGTGTAGATGAGGCTGGGTCTAGTCAGGCTATAGAGGGTGGTAGATGAGGCTGGGTCTAGTCAGGCTATAGAGGGTGGTGTAGATGAGGCTGGGTCTAGTCAGGCTATAGAGGGTGGTGTAGATGAGGCTGGGTCTAGTCAGGCTATAGAGAGTGGTGTAGATGAGGCTGGGTCTAGTCTATAGAGGGCCAGACATATTGTGTCCCTGGATGCTCAATCACAGACTTTGTTCTTGTTCTTAATCAGGGACATGTTGGACTTGTTGAGAGGTTCTAATGTAAACTTTGGATTTTGGACTGGCTTTTGATAGATTGGACCATGAGTATCTGTTTAATGTGATGTTTGGGTTTGGGGAAAGGTTTTTTGGCCTGTGTGAATATGTTGTATGCTGGGGCGTCATGTATGGTCAAGTTGGGAGGGGGCTCAGCAGGCCAGTCTGGGTGAGACGGGGCTTCAGACAAGGATGTCCTCTATCGAGGCAGTTATATACACTAGCCATTGAGCCTTTTTTAATAATAATAATAATAATATATGCCATTTAGCAGACGCTTTTATCCAAAGCGACTTACAGTCATGTGTGCATACATTTTTTGAAGTGACTGCAGGGAATGTGCTGGACAGGGATGGGTGTGTTGACAGGCATAGCAGTGTCAGCGTATGCAGATTACGTAACTGTGATGGGCAGGAAATGCAGGCACTAGAGACTAGTCTGAAGTTGTACGAGGGAGCTTCGTCAGCTAAGGTGAACTGGGGCAAGTGCAAGGCTCTGTTGTGTTGGGCATGGAGGGATAAGGCCCCTCTTCTGCTTCCAGGGGCTTTGCAGTGGGGTTGTGAAGGGCTTACAATTTTGGGGGTGTACCTGGGCTCAGGAAGAACTTGGAGGGGCTGTCACAGGCAGTGGTGTCAAGACTGGCCAGGTGGAGGTGGCTCCTGTCCCAAGTGTCAAAGTCGGGGGATGACAAACCCTTTACTATAATTTAATGGGACGTCTCTGTGCGCCTTGTGGTGGAATTAGAGTTCGATAAAATGATAAAAAGTGAGGAGATATTTGGTTATTGTGATGTGTGGTGTTGTTTTGTATTGTGGAGCAAGGTGAGTATGAGGTACAGGGGATATTGTTTTCTTGTCTTAATAAGGGGGAGAGGGGTTTAATGAAATGAGATCATCATTAAATAAAGACAAAAGGTCTCTCTCTCTCTTGTTCTTTCTCTCTGTTCTCTCTCTCTCTGGCTCTCTCTCACGTTCTCTCTCTCTCTCTCTCTTGTTCTTTCTCTCTGTTCTCTCTCTCTCTGGCTTTCTCTCACATTCTCTCTCTCTCTCTCTCTCTCTCTCTCTCTTGTTCTTTCTCTCTGTTCTCTCTCTCACGTTCTCTCACTCTCTCTCTCTCTCTCTCTCTCTCTCTCTCTCTCTCTCTCTCTCTTGTTCTTTCTCTCTGTTCTCTCTCTCTCTCTCTCTCACTCTCTCTCTCTCTCTCTTGTTCTTTCTCTCTGTTCTCTCTCTCTCTCTCTCTCACTCTCTCTCTCTCTCTCTTGTTCTTTCTCTCTGTTCTCTCTCTCTCCTGGTTCTCTCACTCTCTCTCTCTCTCTCTCTCTCTCTCTCTCTCTCTCTCTCTCTCTGGTGTTCTTTCTCTCTGTTCTCTCTCTCTCTCTCTCTCTCTCTCTCTCTCTCTCTTGTTCTTTCTCTCTGTTCTCTCTCTCTCTCTCTCTCTCTCTCTCTCTCTCTCTTGTTCTTTCTCTCTGTTCTCTCTCTCACGTTCTCTCACTCTCTCTCTCTCTCTCTCTCTCTCTCTCTCTCTCTCTCTCTCTCTCTCTCTTGTTCTTTCTCTCTGTTTTCTCTCTCTCTGGCTCTCTCCCATGTTCTCTCACTCGCTTGTTCTTTCTTTCTCTCTCTCTCTCTTCCTCTTTCTCTCTCTCTCAGTTTTCTTCTCTCAGTCTCTGGCTTTCTCCCATGTTTCCTCACTATTTCTCTCTCTCAATATTTCTTCCCTGCCTTTCTTTACCTCTTTCTTTTCCCCATCTGTCTCTTTCCTTCTCTCGTTCTCCATCCCTGTTACGAGAGAAAGCCCCTCCCCCTCCTTCCCTGGTGTGTGTTTACTGTGAGGGCTGCTAAGTGTCTGTTGTGACAGCTTGGGGTCATGTGAGAGGCAGAGGTGACAGCTTGGGGGTCTGGTGAGAGGCAGACCCCCCCACTCCACCTCTCTCGCCCCCCTCTAACCAGTGTCCGTGTGGCCTGAGGTCTGGCTTGCAGCAGTCCGGGATGCCCAGCCTGTCTGTTCAGTGTGAGGTCTCACTTAGCTCCACATTGACCCCGACACTACACCACGTGGGTGACCTGGTAAAGTGGACAGCTAAGAGCGTTGCTCAGACAAGTTTGTTTCAACCTTCTGAGTCCAGCATTGAATGGCACCCTTGTATTCCTAATTTAAGTTCAGGGAGTAAGGTTAAGGTTTGGGATGGGGTTATAATAATAATAATAATGGCTATGGCCTAGACCAACAGTACACTACACCCCAACCTAACAGTACACTACACCCCAACCTAACAGTACACTACACCCTAACCTAACAGTACACTACACCCCAACCTAACAGTACACTACACCCCAACCTAACAGTACACTACACCCCAACCTAACAGTACACTACACCCTCTACTACTGCTACTACTACTACTGCTACTACTACTACTACTACTACTACTACTATTGCTGCTGCCATGGAGAACATAAATGTTTCGTTAGCTAGTGTTTAATACTGTCCTCCATCTCTATGTTGACTGGTGTTTAATACCCTCCTCCATCTCTATGTTGACTGGTGTTTAATACCCTCCTCCATCTCTATGTTGACTGGTGTTTAATACCCTCCTCCATCTCTATGTTGACTGGTGTTTAATGCCCTCCTCCATCTCCATGTTGACTGGTGTTTAATACCCTCCTCCATCTCTATGTTGACTGGTGTTTAATACCCTCCTCCATCTCTATGTTGACTGGTGTTTAATACCCTCCTCCATCTCTATGTTGACTGGTGTTTAATACTGTCCTCCATCTCTATGTTGACTGGTGTTTAATACCCTCCTCCATCTCTATGTTGACTGGTGTTTAATACCCTCCTCCATCTCTATGTTGACTGGTGTTTAATACCCTCCTCCATCTCCATGTTGACTGGTGTTTAATGCCCTCCTCCATCTCTATGTTGACTGGTGTTTAATACCCTCCTCCATCTTTATGTTGACTGGTGTTTAATACCCTCCTCCATCTCTATGTTGACTGGTGTTTAATACCCTCCTCCATCTTTATGTTGACTGGTGTTTAATACCCTCCTCCATCTCTATGTTGACTGGTGTTTAATACCCTCCTCCATCTCTATGTTGACTGGTGTTTAATGCCCTCCTCCATCTCTATGTTGACTGGTGTTTAATACTCTCCTCCATCTCTATGTTGACTGGTGTTTAATACTCTCCTCCATCTCTATGTTGACTGGTGTTTAATGCTCTCCTCCATCTCTATGTTGACTAGTGTTTAATACCCTCCTCCATCTCCATGTTGACTGGTGTTTAATGCCCTCCTCCATCTCTATGTTGACTGGTGTTTAATACCCTCCTCCATCTCTATGTTGACTGGTGTTTAATGCCCTCCTCCATCTCTATGTTGACTGGTGTTTAATACTCTCCTCCATCTCTATGTTGACTGGTGTTTAATACCTCCTCCATCTCTATGTTGACTGGTGTTTAATGCCTCCTCCATCCTGGTGTTTATCTCTATGTTGACTGGTGTTTAATACCCTCCTCCATCTCTATGTTGACTGGTGTTTAATACCCTCCTCCATCTCTATGTTGACTGGTGTTTAATACCCTCCTCCATCTCTATGTTGACTGGTGTTTAATACCCTCCTCCATCTCTCCCATCTCTATGTTGACTGGTGTTTAATACCCTCCTCCATCTCCATGTTGACTGGTGTTTAATACCCTCCTCCATCTCTATGTTGACTGGTGTTTAATACCCTCCTCCATCTCTATGTTGACTGGTGTTTAATACCCTCCTCCATCTCTATGTTGACTGGTGTTTAATACCCTCCTCCATCTCTATGTTGACTGGTGTTTAATACCCTCCTCCATCTCTATGTTGACTGGTGTTTAATACCCTCCTCCATCTCTATGTTGACTGGTGTTTAATACCCTCCTCCATCTCTATGTTGACTGGTGTTTAATACCCTCCTCCATCTCTATGTTGACTGGTGTTTAATACCCTCCTCCATCTCTATGTTGACTGGTGTTTAATACCCTCCTCCATCTCCATGTTGACTGGTGTTTAATACCCTCCTCCATCTCCATGTTGACTGGTGTTTAATACCCTCCTCCATCTCTATGTTGACTGGTGTTTAATACTCTCCTCCATCTCCATGTTGACTGGTGTTTAATACCCTCCTCCATCTCCATGTTGACTGGTGTTTAATACCCTCCTCCATCTCTATGTTGACTGGTGTTTAATACTCTCCTCCATCTCCATGTTGACTGGTGTTTAATACCCTCCTCCATCTCCATGTTGACTGGTGTTTAATACCCTCCTCCATCTCTATGTTGACTGGTGTTTAATACTCTCCTCCATCTCTATGTTGACTGGTGTTTAATACCCTCCTCCATCTCTATGTTGACTGGTGTTTAATACCCTCCTCCATCTCTATGTTGACTGGTGTTTAATACTCTCCTCCATCTCTATGTTGACTGGTGTTTAATACCCTCCTCCATCTCTATGTTGACTGGTGTTTAATGCCCTCCTCCATCTCTATGTTGACCATCCAGACTATGAGAGAAAGCATTACGCCATGACGGAGATGGAGAACAGGCTCCATACTAACAGATGCTTAGCGGAGCTGATACCTAAACCAGCTGCCCCCTGTGACCCAACTACACACACACACACACACACACACACACACACACACACACACACACACACACACACACACACACACACACACACACACACACACACACACACACACACACACACACACACACACACACACACACACACACACACACACACACACAGTCTCATAGGGGACAGTTCAATCAGTCAATCATAGTTATTTATAAAACCCCTTTTACCACAGCAGTTGTCACAAAGTGCTCACACAGAAACCCCCTAGAAAGGCTGGAACCTGGGAAGAAACCTAGAGAGGAGCCAGTCCTCTTCTGGCTATGCCGGGTGGAGATTATAAGAGTACGTGGCCATTAAGGCCAGATCGTTCTTCAATATGTTCAAACATTCATAGATGACCAGCAGGGTCAAATAATAATCACAGTGGTTGTATAGTGTGCAACAGATCAGTACCTCAGGAGTAAATGTCAGTTGGCGTTTCATAGCCGAGCATTCAGAGGTTGAGATAGAAGGTGAGGAAGAGAGAGGAAGCGAAAGGGAGGGAGAGGAAACAGCAGGTCTGGGACAAGGGAGCACGACCGGTGAACAGGTCAGGGTTACCTCACCGCAGGCAGCACAGCAGAGACTGGATCAGCAGCACGACTGGTGAACAGGTCAGGGTTCCCTCACCGCAGGCAGCACAGCAGAAACTGGATCAGCAGCACGACCGGTGAACAGGTCAGGGTTCCCTCACCGCAGGCAGCACAGCAGAGACTGGATCAGCAGCACGACCAGGTGGGCTGGGGACAGTCATCAGGCCAGGTAGACTTGAGGCATGGTCTTAGGGCTCAGGTCCACCGGGAGGGGAGAGAGAGATGGGAGAATTAGAGGGAGCATACCAATCCAAGATGGCTGTTGCAGTAAGTCGTCCCGTCCCGTCCCTGTATATATCGCTTCTTTTTCGTTTTTTTAAACATATTTTTCTTCGCATACCACTTTAAAAACATTTTGCTAAACCTAAGCTTCCAAATACTCTCCTGCAACCCGCCTCACCCAATGTAGCTATTTTTCCTAAAGTATTTATATTTACTTCGGAGCCGGAACCCCTCAACTGAAGCTAGCCAGCTAACCACCAGCTATGCTAGCGGTCTTCAGCTAACCGGTCATCAGCTAACCTTTAGCCCGGAAAGCTCTCGCCAGTTCGAACAACGCGACTCTAACCAGAGCACAACAGACCTATTTATTTTTCATCCCCGGATTCCCACCGCAAACGGAACATTTTTCAGCTGGATCTTCACAACTAGCTATCTAGCTAAACTGCAACCCCGGATGATTACCCCTGGCTAGCGTTTCGACCCACTTAGCCTGAAGCTAGCCCGGCCAGAGCACCTGTAGCATACTCCTGGGCGAAAATATCCGGGCCCACGACCGGTCTGTCGATGTCACCGAATGAAGAGGAATAAACAGACTCACCCCATCGCGACGTCCCCCAAAGGCTAACTCTCTAGCCCTCGCTATCTCCCTGCTTGTCTAGCTCCGGTCCGCTAACTGCTACCTTGTCTAGCCCGGGCCCACAAACTGTTAGCTTGTTAGCACAGGCCTGCTAACCGTCTGAATCACCGCGTCCCAAACACTCTCTGGACCCATTTACTTTCTATCTCTTTTTGATTTTTAATTTGTTTATACCTTCCGGAAACCTGCCTCACCCAATGTGATACGGAATCGCTATTATTTTCAATTTCTTAGAACACACTCAAGAACCTCCAGACGCTAACCAGCTAACTAGCTACAAGCTATTTAGTCATTGTTAGTTTTTTTAACCTGGATAACACTCGCTAGTCCAGCTTCCCTGCCCATCCACCGCTGCCCCCTGGACACTGATCTCTTGGCTACATAGCTGACGCACGCTGGACTGTCCATTAATCACCGTACTCCATTCTGCTTGTTTGTTTTATCTGTCTGCCCCGTTGCCTAGTCAACGCCATTTTACCTGCTGTTTGTTGTGCTAGCTGATTAGCCTCGCCTACTGTTTTAGCTACCTTTCCCAATTCAACACCTGTGATTACTGTATACCTCGCTGTATGTCTCTCTCAAATGTCAATATGCCTTGTATACTGTTGTTCAGGTTAGTTATCATTGTTTTAGTTCACAATGGAGCCCCTAGATCCACTCTGCATACCCCTGTTACCTCCTTTGTCCCACCTCCCACACATGCGGTGACCTCACCCATTACAACCAGCACGTCCAGAGATACAACCTCTCTCATCATCACCCAGTGCCTGGGCTTACCTCCGCTGTACCCGCACCCCACCATACCCCTGTCTGCGCATTATGCCCTGAATATATGCTACCATGCCCAGAAACCTGCTCCTCTTATTCTCTGCCCCCAACGCTCTAGGCGACCAGTTTTGATAGCCTTTAGCCGCACCCTCATACTACTCCTTCTCTGCTCCGCGGGTGATGTGGAGGTAAACCCAGGCCCTGCATGTCCCCAGGCACCCTCATTTGTTGACTTCTGTGATTGAAAAAGCCTTGGTTTCATGCATGTCAACATCAGAAGCCTCATCCCTAAGTTTGTTTTACTCACTGCTTTAGCACACTCTGCTAACCCTGATGTCCTTGCCGTGTCTGAATCCTGGCTCAGGAAGGCCACCAAAAATTCAGAGATTTCCATACCCAACTATAACATCTTCCGTCAAGATAGAACTGCCAAAGGGGGAGGAGTTGCAGTCTACTGCAGAGATAGCCTGCAAAGTAATGTCATACTTTCCAGGTCCATACCCAAACAGTTCGAACTACTAATTTTGAAAATGACTCTCTCCAGAAATAAGTCTCTCACTGTTGCCGCCTGCTACCGACCACCCTCAGCTCCCAGCTGTGCCCCTGGACACCATTTGTGAATTGATCGCCCCCCATCTAGCTTCAGAGTTTGTTCTGTTAGGTGACCTAAACTGGGATATGCTTAACACCCCGGCAGTCCTACAATCTAAGCTAGATGCCCTCAATCTCACTCAAATCATCAAGGAACCCACCAGGTACAACCCTAACTCTGTAAACAAGGGCACCCTCATAGACGTCATCCTGACCAACTGGCCCTCCAAATACACCTCCGCTGTCTTCAACCAGGATCTCAGCGATCACTGCCTCATTGCCTGTATCCGCCACGGAGCCGCAGTCAAACGACCACCCCTCATCACTGTCAAATGCTCCCCTAAAACACTTCCGTGAGCAGGCCTTTCTAATCGACCTGGCCCGGGTATCCTGGAAGGACATTGACCTCATCCCGTCAGTTGAGGATGCCTGGTAATTCTTTAAAAGTAACTTCCTCACCATTTTAGATAAGCATGCTCCATTCAAAAAATGCAGAACCAATAACAGATACAGCCCTTGGTTCACTCCAGACCTGACTGCCCTCGACCAGCACAAAAACATCCTGTGGCGGACTGCAATAGCATCGAATAGTCCCCGTGATATGCAACTGTTCAGGGAAGTCAGGAACCAATACATGCAGTCAGTCAGGAAAGCTAAGGCCAGCTTCTTCAGGCAGAAGTTTGCATCCTGTAGCTCCAACTCCAAAAAGTTCTGGGACACTGTGAAGTCCATGGAGAACAAGAGCACCTCCTCCCAGCTGCCCACTGCACTGAGGCTAGGTAACACTGTCTCCACCGATAAATCCATGATTATCGAAAACTTCAATAAGCATTTCTCAACGGCTGGCCAGGCCTTCCGCCTGGCTACTCCAACCTCGGCCAACAGCCCCCCCCCCCCCCCCGCAGCTCCTCGCCCAAGCCTCTCCAGGTTCTCCTTCACCCAAATCCAGATAGCAGATGTTCTGAAAGAGCTGCAAAACCTGGACCCGTACAAATCAGCTGGGCTTGACAATCTGGACCCTCTATTTCTGAAACTATCCGCCGCCATTGTCGCAACCCCTATTACCAGCCTGTTCAACCTCTCTTTCATATCGTCTGAGATCCCCAAGGATTGGAAAGCTGCCGCAGTCATCCCCCTCTTCAAAGGGGGAGACACCCTGGACCAAAACTGTTATAGACCTATATCCATCCTGCCCTGCCTATCTAAGGTCTTCGAAAGCCAAGTCAACAAACAGGTCACTGAATATCTCGAATCCCACCGTACCTTCTCCGCTGTGCAATCTGGTTTCCGAGCCGGTCATGGGTGCACCTCAGCCACACTCAAGGTACTAAACGATATCATAACCGCCATCGATAAAAGACAGTACTGTGCAGCCGTCTTCATCGACCTTGCCAAGGCTTTCGACTATGTCAATCACCATATTTTTATCGGCAGACTCAGTAGCCTCGGTTTATCGGATGACTGCCTTGCCTGGTTCACCAATTACTTTGCAGACAGAGTTCAGTGTGTCAAATCGGAGGGCATGCTGTCCGGTCCTCTGGCAGTGTCTATGGGGGTGTCACAGGGTTCAATTCTCGGGCCGACTCTTTTCTCTGTATATATCAATGTTGTTGCTCTTGCTGCGGGCGATTCCCTGATCCACCTCTACGCAGACGACACCATTCTATATACTTTCGGCCCGTCATTGGACACTATGCTATCTAACCTCCAAACGAGCTTCAATGCCATACAGCACTCCTTCCGTGGCCTCCAACTGCTCTTAAACGCTAGTAAAACCAAATGCATGCTTTTCAACCGATCGCTGCCTGCACCCGCATGCCCGACTAGCATCACCACCCTGGATGGTTCCGACCTTGAATATGTGGACATCTATAAGTACCTAGGTGTCTGGCTAGACTGCAAACTCTCCTTCCAGACTCATATCAAACATCTCCAATCGAAAATCAAATCAAGAGTCGGCTTTCTATTCCGCAACAAAGCCTCCTTCACTCACGCCGCCAAGCTTACCCTAGTAAAACTGACTATCCTACCGATCCTCGACTTCGGCGATGTCATCTAAAAATTGGCTTCCAACACTCTACTCAGCAAACTGGATGCAGTCTATCACAGTGCCATCCGTTTTGTCACTAAAGCACCTTATACCACCCACCACTGCGACTTGTATGCTCTAGTCGGCTGGCCCTCGCTACATATTCATCGCCAGACCCACTGGCTCCAGGTCATCTACAAGTCCATGCTAGGTAAAGCTCCGCCTTATCTCAGTTCACTGGTCACGATGGCAACACCCATCCGTAGCACGCACTCCAGCAGGTGTATCTCACTGATCATCCCTAAAGCCAACACTTCATTTGGCCGCCTTTCGTTCCGAACTGCAAAAATCGCTGAAGTTGGAGACTTTTATCTCCCTCACCAACTTCAAACATCAGCTATCTGAGCAGCTAACCGATCGCTGCAGCTGTACATAGTCTATTGGTAAATAGCCCACCCACTTTCACCTACCTTATTTATTTACTTTTCTGCTCTTTTGCACACCAATATCTCTACCTGTACATGACCATCTGATCATTTATCACTCTAGTGTTAATCTGCAAAATTGTAATTATTCGCCTACCTCCTCATGCCTTTTGCACACATTGTATATAGACTGCCCCTTTTTTTCTACTGTGTTATCGACTTGTTAATTGTTTACTCCATGTGTAACTCTGTGTTGTCTGTTCACACTGCTATGCTTTATCTTGGCCAGGTCGCAGTTGCAAATGAGAACTTGTTCTCAACTAGCCTACCTGGTTAAATAGAGGTGAAATAAATTTAAAAAAATAAAAAAAAATACCTAAGATCACACAGGACAAGACAGGAGAATTATATCAGACAGGACAGACTGACCCTAGCCCCACGGTACATAGACTATTGCAGCATAGATACCGGAAACTGAGACAGGGGTGGTCGGGGGACAGTGTGGCCCCGTCTGATGACACTCCCGGACAGGGCCAACCAGGCAGGATATAACCTCACCCCTGTGCAGACCCCTCACCCCAGCAGACACAGAGCTGAGGGGTGTATGCTACTGTTAAGGCTGCTGAAGGCAGGGCTCTGCCTCTTGGCTTGAAAGCAACACCCCACTGGGCACAGACATCAATTCAACATCTATTCCACATTGGTTCAACTCATTTCATTGAAATGATGTGGAAACCATGTTGATTCACCCAGTGTGTGGGACATCTCTAGATGGGTAACACTGCACAGTCTTCCACATGACTAGTGATGATGCTTACTGCTCATCCTTAGACAAAGACAAGGTCTCTTCTATGGTCCTTTTTCAGGCAAATGTCTTGGCCTCTGTTTTTCTGAGACATAGATTTTTCCAGCTTCCATATTCATGGCTCTGGGTGTCTTTGTATTTGGTAAATGGCAGCGGCTGCATAATGCAGCACGTAGACTAGTGTCAGGTGTGACGTGTTGTTAAGGTACTTCGGGAACGTTCTGGAAAGGTGGACATTGATCTCAGTGGAAAACACACACATCCTTGCTTAGGAGCATACAAACACTCACACACACACTTTGCTACACACTTCTCTCGCTCTCTCGCGCGCACACACACACACAGTAGTGTGGTGAGAGGCATGGTAGACAGACTACAGATATTGATATGTGTGGAGTCCTGCTGGTTTCTCTGACTGATAAGATGTACTGACGGATTGAGACCAGAGACGGGAGTTAAGATACAGCCTTTTAACACACACGCACGCACACACACACACACACACACACACACACACACACACACACACACACACACACACACACACACACACACACACACACACACACACACACACACACACACACACACACACACACACACACACACACTGCCTTCAAAAGTGTGTCTGCCTCCTGTCTGCTTGTATGTGTATGTTTTTGTATAACTGAGTGAGAGCTGGTGTGTGTGTGCGTGTGTGTGTGTGCATGTGCGTGTGTGTGTGTGTGTTTTGGGGTCAGCCCTCTATAGGGATTACTCCATTGTGTGGAGTTCCCTGGTCTGTGGTGAATCTCCTACTCCAAATATTACCCTCCCCAGTATGGCCTCCCCCTTCTCTCCTCCTCAATACGGCCTCCCCCTTCTTCTCTCCTTCCCAGTATGGTCTCCTCCCCCTTCTCTCCTCCTCAGTATGGCCTCCCCCTTCTTCTCTCCTCCTCAATACAGCCTCCCCCTTCTTCTCTCCTTCCCAGTATGGTCTCCTCCCCCTTCTCTCCTCCTCAGTATGGCCTCCCCCTTCTTCTCTCCTCCTCAGTATGGCGTCCCCCTTCTCCTCCTCAATACGGCCTCCCCTTCTTCTCTCCTCCCCAGTATGGCCTCCCCCTTCTTCTCTCCTCAGTATGGCCTCCCCTTCTTCTCTCCTCCTCCGTATGGCCTCCCTCTTCTTCTCTCCTCCTCAGTATGGCCTCCCCCTTCTTCTCTCTTCAGTATGGCCTCCCCCTTCTTCTCTCCTCCTCAGTATGGCCTCCCCCTTCTTCTCTCTTCAGTATGGCCTCCCCCTTCTTCTCTCTTCAGTATGGCCTCCCCCTTCTTCTCTCTTCAGTATGGCCTCCCCCTCTTCTCTCCTTTTCAGTATGGCCTCCCCTTCTTCTCTCCTTTTCAGTATGGCCTCCCCTTCTCTCTTCAGTATGGCCTCCCCCTTCTTCTCTCTTCAGTATGGTCTCCACCCCTTATTCTCTCTTCAGTATGGTCTCCACCCCTTCTTCTCTCCTCTTCAGTATGGCCTCCCCCTTCTCTCTTCAGTATGGTCTCCACCCCTTCTTCTCTCTTCAGTATGGTCTCCACCCCTTCTTCTCTCTTCAGTATGGTCTCCACCCCTTCTTCTCTCTTCAGTATGGCCTCCCCCTTCTTCTCTCTTCAGTATGGTCTCCACCCCTTCTTCTCTCCTCTTCAGTATGGCCTCCCCCTTCTCTCTTCAGTATGGCCTCCCCCTTCTCTCTTCAGTATGGTCTCCACCCCTTCTTCTCTCCTCCTCAGTATGGCCTCCCCTTCTTCTCTTTTCAGTATGGCCTCCCCTTCTTCTCTCTTCAGTATGGCCTCCCCCTTCTTCTCTCCTCCTCAGTATGGCCTCCCCTTCTTCTCTCTTCAGTATGGCCTCCCCCTTCTTCTCTCCTCCTCAGTATGGCCTCCCCCTTCTTCTCTCCTCCTCAGTATGGTCTCCCCCTTCTTCTCTCCTCAGTATGGCCTCCCCCTTCTTCTCTCTTCAGTATGGCCTCCCCCTTCTTCTCTCCTCCTCAGTATGGCCTCCCCCTTCTTCTCTCCTCCTCAGTATGGCCTCCCCCTTCTTCTCTCCTCCTCAGTATGGCCTCCCCATCCTCTCCTCCTCAGTATGGCCTCCCTTCTTCTCCTCCTCCTCAGTATGGCCTCCCCTTCTTCTCTCCTCCTCAGTATGGCCTCCCTTCTTCTCTCCTCCTCAGTATGGCCTCCCCTTCTTCTCTCCTCCTCAGTATGGCCTCCCCCTTCTTCTCTCCTCCTCCGTATGGCCTCCCTCTTCTTCTCTCCTCCTCAGTATGGCCTCCCCTTCTTCTCTCTTCAGTATGGCCTCCCCCTTCTTCTCTCTTCAGTATGGCCTCCCCCTTCTTCTCTCTTCAGTATGGCCTCCCCTTCTTCTCTCTTCAGTATGGCCTCCCCTTCTTCTCTCCTTTTCAGTATGGCCTCCCCTTCTCTCTTCAGTATGGCCTCCCCCTTCTTCTCTCTTCAGTATGGTCTCCACCCCTTCTTCTCTCTTCAGTATGGTCTCCACCCCTTCTTCTCTCCTCTTCAGTATGGCCTCCCCCTTCTCTCTTCAGTATGGTCTCCACCCCTTCTTCTCTCTTCAGTATGGTCTCCACCCCTTCTTCTCTCTTCAGTATGGTCTCCACCCCTTCTTCTCTCTTCAGTATGGCCTCCCCCTTCTTCTCTCTTCAGTATGGTCTCCACCCCTTCTTCTCTCCTCTTCAGTATGGCCTCCCCTTCTCTCTTCAGTATGGCCTCCCCTTCTCTCTTCAGTATGGCCTCCCCCTTCTCTCTTCAGTATGGTCTCCACCCCTTCTTCTCTCTTCAGTATGGTCTCCACCCCTTCTTCTCTCTTCAGTATGGTCTCCACCCCTTCTTCTCTCTTCAGTATGGCCTCCCCCTTCTTCTCTCTTCAGTATGGTCCCCACCCCTTCTTCTCTCCTCTTCAGTATGGCCTCCCCTTCTCTCTTCAGTATGGCCTCCCCTTCTCTCTTCAGTATGGCCTCCCCCTTCTCTCTTCAGTATGGTCTCCACCTCTTCTTCTCTCCTCCTCAGTATGGCCTCCCCTTCTTCTCTCTTCAGTATGGCCTCCCCCTTCTTCTCTCCTCCTCAGTATGGCCTCCCCCTTCTTCTCTCCTCCTCAGTATGGTCTCCCCCTTCTTCTCTCCTCAGTATGGCCTCCCCTTCTTCTCTCTTCAGTATGGCCTCCCCCTTCTTCTCTCCTCCTCAGTATGGCCTCCCCCTTCTTCTCTCCTCCTCAGTATGGCCTCCCCTTCTTCTCTCCTCCTCAGTATGGCCTCCCCATCCTCTCCTCCTCAGTATGGCCTCCCCTTCTTCTCTCCTCCTCAGTATGGCCTCCCCTTCTTCTCTCCTCCTCAGTATGGCCTCCCCTTCTTCTCTCCTCCTCAGTATGGCCTCCCCTTCTTCTCTCCTCCTCAGTATGGCCTCCCCCTTCTTCTCTCCTCCTCCGTATGGCCTCCCTCTTCTTCTCTCCTCCTCAGTATGGCCTCCCCCTTCTTCTCTCTTCAGTAAGGCCTCCCCCTTCTTCTCTCTTCAGTATGGCCTCCCCCTTCTTCTCTCTTCAGTATGGCCTCCCCCTTCTTCTCTCTTCAGTATGGCCTCCCCTTCTTCTCTCCTTTTCAGTATGGCCTCCCCTTCTCTCTTCAGTATGGCCTCCCCCTTCTTCTCTCTTCAGTATGGTCTCCACCCCTTCTTCTCTCTTCAGTATGGTCTCCACCCCTTCTTCTCTCCTCTTCAGTATGGCCTCCCCTTCTCTCTTCAGTATGGTCTCCACCCCTTCTTCTCTCTTCAGTATGGTCTCCACCCCTTCTTCTCTCTTCAGTATGGTCTCCACCCCTTCTTCTCTCTTCAGTATGGCCTCCCCCTTCTTCTCTCTTCAGTATGGTCTCCACCCCTTCTTCTCTCCTCTTCAGTATGGCCTCCCCTTCTCTCTTCAGTATGGCCTCCCCTTCTCTCTTCAGTATGGCCTCCCTCTTCTCTCTTCAGTATGGTCTCCACCCCTTCTTCTCTCCTCCTCAGTATGGCCTCCCCTTCTTCTCTTTTCAGTATGGCCTCCCCTTCTTCTCTCTTCAGTATGGCCTCCCCTTCTTCTCTCCTCCTCAGTATGGCCTCCCCTTCTTCTCTCTTCAGTATGGCCTCCCCCTTCTTCTCTCCTCCTCAGTATGGCCTCCCCCTTCTTCTCTCCTCCTCAGTATGGTCTCCCCCTTCTTCTCTCCTCAGTATGGCCTCCCCCTTCTTCTCTCTTCAGTATGGCCTCCCCCTTCTTCTCTCCTCCTCAGTATGGCCTCCCCCTTCTTCTCTCCTCCTCAGTATGGCCTCCCCCTTCTTCTCTCCTCCTCAGTATGGCCTCCCCATCCTCTCCTCCTCAGTATGGCCTCCCCTTCTTCTCTCCTCCTCAGTATGGCCTCCCCTTCTTCTCTCCTCCTCAGTATGGCCTCCCCTTCTTCTCTCCTCCTCAGTATGGCCTCCCCTTCTTCTCTCCTCCTCAGTATGGCCTCCCCTTCTTCTCTCCTCCTCAGTATGGCCTCCCCTTCTTCTCTCCTTCCCAGTATGGCCTCCCCTTCTTCTCTCCTCCTCAGTATGGCCTCCCCTTCTTCTCTCCTCCTCAGTATGGCCTCCCCTTCTTCTCTCCTCCTCAGTATGGCCTCCCCCTTCTTCTCTCTTCAGTATGGCCTCCCCCTTCTTCTCTCTTCAGTATGGCCTCCCCCTTCTTCTCTCTTCAGTATGGTCTCCACCCCTTCTTCTCTCTTCTTCAGTATGGCCTCCACCTTCTCTCTTCAGTATGGTCTCCACCCCTTCTTCTCTCCTCCTCAGTATGGCCTCCCCTTCTTCTCTTTTCAGTATGGCCTCCCCTTCTTCTCTCTTCAGTATGGCCTCCCCCTTCTTCTCTCCTCCTCAGTATGGCCTCCCCTTCTTCTCTCTTCAGTATGGCCTCCCCTTCTTCTCTCCTCCTCAGTATGGCCTCCCCTTCTTCTCTCCTCCTCAGTATGGTCTCCCCCTTCTTCTCTCCTCAGTATGGCCTCCCCTTCTTCTCTCTTCAGTATGGCCTCCCCCTTCTTCTCTCCTCCTCAGTATGGCCTCCCCTTCTTCTCTCCTCCTCAGTATGGCCTCCCCTTCTTCTCTCCTCCTCAGTATGGCCTCCCCATCCTCTCCTCCTCCAGTATGGCCTCCCCTTCTTCTCTCCTCCTCAGTATGGCCTCCCCTTCTTCTCTCCTCCTCAGTATGGCCTCCCCTTCTTCTCTCCTCCTCAGTATGGCCTCCCCTTCTTCTCTCCTCCTCAGTATGGCCTCCCCTTCTTCTCTCCTCCTCAGTATGGCCTCCCCCTTCTTCTCTCCTTCCCAGTATGGCCTCCCCTTCTTCTCTCCTCCCCAGTATGGCCTCCCCATCTTCTCTCCTCCTCAGTATGGCCTCCCCTTCTTCTTTCGTCCTCAGCATGGCCTCCCTTCTTCTCTCCTCCTCAGTATGGCCTCCCCTTCTTCTCTCCTCCTCAGTATGGCCTCCCCTTCTTCTCTCCTCCTCAGTATGGCCTCCCCTTCTTCTCTCCTCCTCAGTATGGCCTCCCCTTCTTCTCTCCTCCTCAGTATGGCCTCCCCCTTCTCTCCTCCTCAGTATGGCCTCCCCCTTCTCTCCTCCTCATTATGGCCTCCTTCTCTCCTCCTCAGCATGGCCTCCCCTTCTTCTCTCTTCCTCAGTATGGCCTCCCCTTCTTCTCTTTTCAGTATGGCCTCCCCCTTCTTCTCTCTTCAGTATGGTCTCCACCCCTTCTTCTTTCCTCCTCAGCATGGCCTCCCCCTTCTTCTCTCCTCCTCAGTATGGTCTCCCCCTTCTTCTCTCCTCAGTATGGCCTCCCCCTTCTTCTCTCCTCCTCAGTATGGCCTCCCCATCCTCTCCTCCTCAGTATGGCCTCCCCTTCTCTCCTCCTCAGTATGGCCTCCCCCTTCTCTCCTCCTCAGTATGGCCTCCCCCTTCTCTCCTCCTCATTATGGCCTCCTTCTCTCCTCCTCAGCATGGCCTCCCCTTCTTCTCTCTTCCTCAGTATGGCCTCCCCTTCTTCTCTTTTCAGTATGGCCTCCCCTTCTTCTCTCTTCAGGATGTTCTCCCCCTTCTTCTCTCCTCCTCAGTATGGCCTCCCCTTCTTCTCTCTTCAGTATGGCCTCCCCTTCTTCTCTCTTCAGTATGGCCTCCGCTTCTTCTCTCCTCCTCAGTATGGCCTCCCCTTCTTCTCTCCTCCTCAGTATGGCCTCCCCTTCTTCTCTCCTCCTCAGTATGGCCTCCCCCTTCTTCTCTCCTTCCCAGTATGGCCTCCCCTTCTTCTCTCCTCCCCAGTATGGCCTGCCCTTCTTCTTTCCTCCTCAGCATGGCCTCCCCTTCTTCTCTCCTCCTCAGTATGGCCTCCCCTTCTTCTCTCCTCCTCAGTATGGCCTCCCCTTCTTCTCTCCTCCTCAGTATGGCCTCCCCTTCTTCTCTCCTCCTCAGTATGGCCTCCCCCTTCTCTCCTCCTCAGTATGGCCTCCCCCTTCTCTCCTCCTCATTATGGCCTCCTTCTCTCCTCCTCAGCATGGCCTCCCCTTCTTCTCTCTTCCTCAGTATGGCCTCCCCTTCTTCTCTTTTCAGTATGGCCTCCCCTTCTTCTCTCTTCAGTATGGTCTCCACCCCTTCTTCTTTCCTCCTCAGCATGGCCTCCCCCTTCTTCTCTCCTCCTCAGTATGGCCTCCCCCTTCTTCTCTCCTCCTCAGTATGGCCTCCCCTTCTTCTCTCCTCCTCAGTATGGCCTCCCCATCCTCTCCTCCTCAGTATGGCCTCCCCTTCTTCTCTCCTCCTCAGTATGGCCTCCCCTTCTTCTCTCCTCCTCAGTATGGCCTCCCCCTTCTCTCCTCCTCAGTATGGCCTCCCCCTTCTCTCCTCCTCATTATGGCCTTCTTCTCTCCTCCTCAGCATGGCCTCCCCTTCTTCTCTCTTCCTCAGTATGGCCTCCCCTTCTTCTCTTTTCAGTATGGCCTCCCCTTCTTCTCTCTTCAGTATGGCCTCCCCCTTCTTCTCTCCTCCTCAGTATGGCCTCCCCTTCTTCTCTCTTCAGTATGGCCTCCCCTTCTTCTCTCTTCAGTATGGCCTCCCCTTCTTCTCTCCTCCTCAGTATGGCCTCCCCTTCTTCTCTCCTCCTCAGTATGGCCTCCCCTTCTTCTCTCCTCCTCAGTATGGCCTCCCCCTTCTTCTCTCCTTCCCAGTATGGCCTCCCCTTCTTCTCTCCTCCCCAGTATGGCCTGCCCTTCTTCTTTCCTCCTCAGCATGGCCTTCCCTTCTTCTCTCCTCCTCAGTATGGCCTCCCCTTCTTCTTTCCTCCTCAGCATGGCCTCCCCTTCTTCTCTCCTCCTCAGTATGGCCTCCCCTTCTTCTCTCCTCCTCAGTATGGCCTCCCCCTTCTCTCCTCCTCAGTATGGCCTCCCCCTTCTCTCCTCCTCAGTATGGCCTCCTTCTCTCCTCCTCAGCATGGCCTCCCCTTCTTCTCTCTTCCTCAGTATGGTCTCCCCTTCTTCTCTCCTCCTCAGTATGGCCTCCCCCTTCTTCTCTCCTTCCCAGTATGGCCTCCTTCTTCTCTCCTCCTCAGTATGGCCTCCCCCTTCTCTCCTCCTCAGTATGGCCTCCCCTTCTCTCCTCCTCAGTATGGCCTCCCCCTTCTCTCCTCCTCAGTATGGCCTCCTTCTTCTCTCCTCCTCAGTATGGCCTCCCCCTTCTTCTCCCCTCCTCAGTATGGCCTCCCCTTCTTCTGTCCTCCCCTGTATGCCCTCCCCCTTCTTCTCCCCTCCCCTGTATGCCCTCCCCCTTCTTCTCTCCTCCTCAGCATGGCCTCCCCTTCTTCTCTCCTCCTCAGTATGGCCTCCCCCTTCTTCTCCCCTCCTCAGTATGGCCTCCCCCTTCTTCTGTCCTCCCCTGTATGCCCTCCCCCTTCTTCTCCCCTCCCTGTATGCCCTCCCCCTTCTTCTCCCCTCCTCAGTATGGCCTCCTTCTTCTCTCCTCCTCAGTATGGCCTCCCCCTTCTCTCCTCTTCAGTATGGCCTCCCCCTTCTCTCCTCCTCAGTATGGCCTCCCCCTTCTCTCCTCCTCATTATGGCCTTCTTCTCTCCTCCTCAGCATGGCCTCCCCTTCTTCTCTCTTCCTCAGTATGGCCTCCCCTTCTTCTCTTTTCAGTATGGCCTCCCCTTCTTCTCTCCTCCTCAGTATGGCCTCCCCCTTCTCTCCTCCTCAGTATGGCCTCCCCCTTCTCTCCTCCTCATTATGGCCTCCTTCTCTCCTCCTCAGCATGGCCTCCCCTTCTTCTCTCTTCCTCAGTATGGCCTCCCCTTCTTCTCTTTTCAGTATGGCCTCCCCCTTCTTCTCTCTTCAGTATGGTCTCCACCCCTTCTTCTTTCCTCCTCAGCATGGCCTCCCCTTCTTCTCTCCTCCTCAGTATGGTCTCCCCCTTCTTCTCTCCTCAGTATGGCCTCCCCCTTCTTCTCTCCTCCTCAGTATGGCCTCCCCATCCTCTCCTCCTCAGTATGGCCTCCCCTTCTCTCCTCCTCAGTATGGCCTCCCCCTTCTCTCCCCCCTCAGTATGGCCTCCCCCTTCTCTCCTCCTCATTATGGCCTCCTTCTCTCCTCCTCAGCATGGCCTCCCCTTCTTCTCTCTTCCTCAGTATGGCCTCCCCTTCTTCTCTTTTCAGTATGGCCTCCCCTTCTTCTCTCTTCAGGATGTTCTCCCCCTTCTTCTCTCCTCCTCAGTATGGCCTCCCTTCTTCTCTCTTCAGTATGGCCTCCCCTTCTTCTCTCTTCAGTATGGCCTCCGCTTCTTCTCTCCTCCTCAGTATGGCCTCCCCTTCTTCTCTCTCCTCAGTATGGCCTCCCCTTCTTCTCTCCTCCTCAGTATGGCCTCCCCCTTCTTCTCTCCTTCCCAGTATGGCCTCCCCTTCTTCTCTCCTCCCCAGTATGGCCTGCCCTTCTTCTTTCCTCCTCAGCATGGCCTCCCCTTCTTCTCTCCTCCTCAGTATGGCCTCCCCTTCTTCTCTCCTCCTCAGTATGGCCTCCCCTTCTTCTCTCCTCCTCAGTATGGCCTCCCCTTCTTCTCTCCTCCTCAGTATGGCCTCCCCCTTCTCTCCTCCTCAGTATGGCCTCCCCCTTCTCTCCTCCTCATTATGGCCTCCTTCTCTCCTCCTCAGCATGGCCTCCCCTTCTTCTCTCTTCCTCAGTATGGCCTCCCCTTCTTCTCTTTTCAGTATGGCCTCCCCCTTCTTCTCTCTTCAGTATGGTCTCCACCCCTTCTTCTTTCCTCCTCAGCATGGCCTCCCCCTTCTTCTCTCCTCCTCAGTATGGCCTCCCCCTTCTTCTCTCCTCCTCAGTATGGCCTCCCCCTTCTTCTCTCCTCCTCAGTATGGCCTCCCCATCCTCTCCTCCTCAGTATGGCCTCCCCTTCTTCTCTCCTCCTCAGTATGGCCTCCCTTCTTCTCTCCTCCTCAGTATGGCCTCCCCCTTCTCTCCTCCTCAGTATGGCCTCCCCTTCTCTCCTCCTCATTATGGCCTTCTTCTCTCCTCCTCAGCATGGCCTCCCCTTCTTCTCTCTTCCTCAGTATGGCCTCCCCTTCTTCTCTTTTCAGTATGGCCTCCCCTTCTTCTCTCTTCAGTATGGCCTCCCCCTTCTTCTCTCCTCCTCAGTATGGCCTCCCCTTCTTCTCTCTTCAGTATGGCCTCCCCTTCTTCTCTCTTCAGTATGGCCTCCCCTTCTTCTCTCCTCCTCAGTATGGCCTCCCCTTCTTCTCTCCTCCTCAGTATGGCCTCCCCTTCTTCTCTCCTCCTCAGTATGGCCTCCCCCTTCTTCTCTCCTTCCCAGTATGGCCTCCCTTCTTCTCTCCTCCCCAGTATGGCCTGCCCTTCTTCTTTCCTCCTCAGCATGGCCTTCCCTTCTTCTCTCCTCCTCAGTATGGCCTCCCCTTCTTCTTTCCTCCTCAGCATGGCCTCCCCTTCTTCTCTCCTCCTCAGTATGGCCTCCCCTTCTTCTCTCCTCCTCAGTATGGCCTCCCCCTTCTCTCCTCCTCAGTATGGCCTCCCCCTTCTCTCCTCCTCAGTATGGCCTCCTTCTCTCCTCCTCAGCATGGCCTCCCCTTCTTCTCTCTTCCTCAGTATGGTCTCCCCTTCTTCTCTCCTCCTCAGTATGGCCTCCCCCTTCTTCTCTCCTTCCCAGTATGGCCTCCTTCTTCTCTCCTCCTCAGTATGGCCTCCCCCTTCTCTCCTCCTCAGTATGGCCTCCCCCTTCTCTCCTCCTCAGTATGGCCTCCCCCTTCTCTCCTCCTCAGTATGGCCTCCTTCTTCTCTCCTCCTCAGTATGGCCTCCCCCTTCTTCTCCCCTCCTCAGTATGGCCTCCCCCTTCTTCTGTCCTCCCCTGTATGCCCTCCCCCTTCTTCTCCCCTCCCCTGTATGCCCTCCCCTTCTTCTCTCCTCCTCAGCATGGCCTCCCCTTCTTCTCTCCTCCTCAGTATGGCCTCCCCCTTCTTCTCCCCTCCTCAGTATGGCCTCCCCCTTCTTCTGTCCTCCCCTGTATGCCCTCCCCTTCTTCTCCCCTCCCTGTATGCCCTCCCCCTTCTTCTCCCCTCCTCAGTATGGCCTCCTTCTTCTCTCCTCCTCAGTATGGCCTCCCCCTTCTCTCCTCTTCAGTATGGCCTCCCCTTCTCTCCTCCTCAGTATGGCCTCCCCCTTCTCTCCTCCTCAGTATGGCCTCCCCTTCTCTCCTCCTCAGTATGGCCCCCCTTCTCTCCTCCTCAGTATGACCTCCCCCTTCTTCTCTCCTCCTCAGTATGACCTCCCCCTTCTTCTCTCCTCCCCAGTGTGGCCTCCCCCTTCTTCTCCCCTTCTCAGTATGGCCTCTTTCTTCTCTCCTCCCCAGTATGGTCTACCCCTTCTCTTCTCCCCAGTGTGGCCTCCCCCTTCTTCTCTCCTCCCCAGTGTGGCCTCCTCCTTCTCTCCTCCCCAGTGTGGCCTCACCCTTATTCTCTCCTCCCCAGTGTGGCCTCCTCCTTCTCTCCTCCAGTGTTCTCAACTGTTTGGCTGTACAGCTCCTGTTAAACTTTGGTTAATGGTTATGTATTTTAAGAGTGGCAATCAAGGCTTGTCTGTATCTTCTGTTGCTGTTGTGTTTGAGTTAGTCAACACCCTGGCTGTTAAATACCGCAGTCACAGAGCAGCACTCAGTGTCCTACCGTAGGGAAACCTGCTATCTTCTGTTGTTGTTGTCCTGAGAGTTAGTCAACACCCTGGCTGTTAAATACCACAGTCACAGAGCAGCACTCAGTGTCCTACCGTAGGGAAACCTGCTATCTTCTGTTGTTGTTGTCCTGAGAGTTAGTCAACACCCTGGCTGTTAAATACCGCAGTCACAGAGCAGCACTCAGTGTCCTACCGTAGGGAAACCTGCTATCTTCTGTTGTTGTTGTCCTGAGAGTTAGTCAACACCCTGGCTGTTAAATACCGCAGTCACAGAGCAGCACTCAGTGTCCTACCGTAGGGAAACCTGCTATCTTCTGTTGTTGTTGTCCTGAGAGTTAGTCAACACCCTGGCTGTTAAATACCGCAGTCACAGAGCAGCACTCAGTGTCCTACCGTAGGGAAACCTGCTATCTTCTGTTGTTGTTGTCCTGAGAGTTAGTCAACACCCTGGCTGTTAAATACCACAGTCACAGAGCAGCACTCAGTGTCCTACCGTAGGGAAACCTGCTATCTTCTGTTGTTGTTGTCCTGAGAGTTAGTCAACACCCTGGCTGTTAAATACCACAGTCACAGAGCAGCAATCAGTGTCCTACCGTAGGGAAACCTGCTATCTTCTGTTGTTGTTGTCCTGAGAGTTAGTCAACACCCTGGCTGTTAAATACCGCAGTCACAGAGCAGCACTCAGTGTCCTACCGTAGGGAAACCTGCTATCTTCTGTTGTTATTCTCCTGAGAGTTAGTCAACACCCTGGCTGTTAAATACCGCAGTCACAGAGCAGCACTCAGTGTCCTACCGTAGGGAAACCTGCTATCTTCTGTTGTTGTTGTCCTGAGAGTTAGTCAACACCCTGGCTGTTAAATACCACAGTCACAGAGCAGCACTCAGTGTCCTACCGTAGGGAAACCTGCTATCTTCTGTTGTTGTTGTCCTGAGAGTTAGTCAACACCCTGGCTTTTAAATACCGCAGTCACAGAGCAGCACTCAGTGTCCTACCGTAGGGAAACCTGCTATCTTCTGTTGTTGTTGTCCTGAGAGTTAGTCAACACCCTGGCTGTTAAATACCGTAGTCACAGAGCAGCACTCAGTGTCCTACCGTAGGGAAACCTGCTATCTTCTGTTGTTGTTGTCCTGAGAGTTAGTCAACACCCTGGCTGTTAAATACCGCAGTCACAGAGCAGCACTCAGTGTCCTACCGTAGGGAAACCTGCCAATGACAAAATCTGCATTTGAGACCTGCATTTAGTCCTTTATTCATTTTCCTATGGAAAGGTCAGAGCCTCCACCCGCGTGTGCCTGTGAGTGAGTGCTCCTGTGTGTGTGTGTGTGTGCTCGTGCGTGTGTTTGTGTGTGTGTGTGTTTGTGCCTGTGAGTGAGTGTGTGTGTATGTGCCTGTGAGTGAGTGTGAGTGTGTGTGTGTGTGTGTGTGTGTGCGTGAGTGTGTGTGTGTGTGTGTGTGTGCGTGCGTGCGTGGGTGGGTGGGTGGGTGGGCGCGTGTGAGTGTTTGTGTACGCTTTCGCTGCAATGCATTTACGAACCTCTGTGTCTCTGCCTTCTTTTTTATACAATATAATACAATAATATGAAGCAGTTGTGGATAGGTGATAGATATGGGGGTATGAAGGGTTCATTGTAGATAGGTGATAGATATGGGGGTATGAAGGGTTCATTGTAGATAGGTGATAGATATGGGGGTATGAAGGGTTCATTGTAGATAGGTGATAGATATGGGGGTATGAAGGGTTCATTGTAGATAGGTGATAGATATGGGGGTATGAAGGGTTCATTGTAGATAGGTGATAGATATGGGGGTATGAAGGGTTCATTGTAGATAGGTGATAGATATGGGGGTATGAAGGGTTCATTGTAGATAGGTGATAGATATGGGGGTATGAAGGGTTCATTATAGATAGGTGATAGATATGGGGGTATGAAGGGTTCATTGTAGATAGGTGATAGATATGGGGGTATGAAGGATTCATTGTGGATAGGTGATAGATATGGGGGTATGAAGGGTTCATTGTAGATAGATGATAGATATGGGGGTATGAAGGGTTAGTTGTAGATAGGTGATAGATATGGGGGTATGAAGGGTTCATTGTAGATAGGTGATAGATATGGGGGTATGAAGGGTTCATTGTAGATAGGTGATAGATATGGGGGTATGAAGGGTTCATTGTGGATTGATAGATAGGGGGGTAGTGAAGGGTTCAGATAGGTGATAGATATGGGGTATGAAGGGTTCATTATAGATAGGTGATAGATATGGGGGTATGAAGGGTTCATTATAGATAGGTGATAGATATGGGGGTTCATTATAGAAGGGTTCATTGTAGATAGGTGATAGATATGGGGGTATGAAGGGTTCATTATAGATAGGTGATAGATATGGGGGTATGAAGGGTTCATTATAGATAGGTGATAGATATGGGGGTATGAAGGGTTCATTGTAGATAGGTGATAGATATGGGGGTATGAAGGATTCATTGTGGATAGGTGATAGATATGGGGGTATGAAGGGTTCATTGTAGATAGGTGATAGATATGGGGGTATGAAGGGTTCATTGTAGATAGGTGATAGATATGGGGGTATGAAGGGTTCATTGTAGATAGGTGATAGATATGGGGGTATGAAGGGTTCATTGTAGATAGGTGATAGATATGGGGGTATGAAGGGTTCATTATAGATAGGTGATAGATATGGGGGTATGAAGGGTTCATTATAGATAGGTGATAGATATGGGGGTATGAAGGGTTAGTTGTAGATAGGTGATAGATATGGGGGTATGAAGGGTTCATTATAGATAGGTGATAGATATGGGGGTATGAAGGGTTAGTTGTAGATAGGTGATAGATATGGGGGTATGAAGGGTTCATTGTGTTTAATTTCAGAGAACAAGAGTTAGTTTTCTCGCGCCCCCTCTCTACCTCAACGTTCCCAGTAGCATTCCCAACTCGCCTCTCCCTCTCTCTCTGTCAGGAAGTGGCCATTTGTTGAGGAACATCCTGGTTCTGCAGACCTGATTACACACACACACACACACACACACACACACACACACACACACACACACACACACACACACACACACACACACACACACACACACACACACACACACACACACACACACACACACACACACACACACACACAGAGAAGTCTCAAAGTACTCACACACACATTTTCAGGCCTAACCTCTCCAGTCCCACTGTGGAGTCCTCATGTCTGCTCCTTCTCATTCAGCATGGTTGGTTGGGAATAGCAGGATCAAGGGGGTGTGGGGGTCGGGCCTATGGAGGTATGTTGTATTGGTTAAGGGCTCAGTGCCAGGTTGGGTCTATGGAGGTATGTTGTATTGGTTAAGGGCTCAGTGCCAGGTTGGGTTTATGGAGGTATGTTGTATTAGTTAAGGACTCAGTGCCAGGTTGGGTCTATGGGGGTATGTTGTATTGGTTAAGGGCTCTGTGCCAGGTTTTTTGGGGTTGATGGTGGGCGTAATATAGTGGTTCTACTATGTTAGGAGATGAACACTGGCTTGGGTTTTGGGGTAGAGGGTACGGGGTAGGCTATGTTCTAGACAGCTCTGGTTTTTCTCAGACCTCCTCTAATTTCCCCAAGGCCAGTCTGACATGACTAGATGGTCATCATAATATGATCTTTCCTCCAGGTTTACATGGGGTTAGACGCTGACAGGCAAGGCCTCAGGTCACCCTGACAAACTGTAGCTGCACCATAGCTAACATGGCTGTCTGTAGGTCGACACCAGCACATCAAATCACCAATCTCCTTTGAGTGGTGAGCTGTTATATTATTTTCTATTCAAACCTTATTTTATCAGGTATGTTGGCTGAGGACATTCTCTTTTTTTACAGCAATGTCCTAGGAATGAATTGCTGTGGCGAGATGGCTCAATGTTCTGGGAATGAATTGCTGTGGCGAGATGGCTCAATGTTCTGGGAATGAATTGCTGTGGCGAGATGGCTCAATGTCCTGGGAATGAATTGCTGTGGCGAGATGGCTCAATGTTCTGGGAATTAATTGCTGTGGCGAGATGGCTCAATGTTCTGGGAATTAATTGCTGTGGCGAGATGGCTCAATGTCCTGGGAATTAATTCCTGTGGCGAGATGGCTCAATGTCCTGGGAATTAATTGCTGTGGCGAGATGGCTCAATGTCCTGGGAATGAATTGCTGTGGCGTGATGGCTCAATGTCCTGGGAATGAATTACTGTGGCGAGATGGCTCAATGACGTGGGAATGAATTGCTGTGGCGAGATGGCTCAATGTCGTGGGAATGAATTGCTGTGGCGAGATGGCTCAATGTCGTGGGAATGAATTGCTGTGGTGAGATGGCTCAATGTCCTGGGAATTAATGGCTGAGGCGAGATGGCTCAATGTCGTGGGAATGAATTGCTGTGGCGAGATGGCTCAATGTTCTGGGAATGAATTGCTGTGGCGAGATGGCTCAATGTTCTGGGAATGAATTGCTGTGGCGAGATGGCTCAATGTCGTGGGAATTAATTGATGTGGCAAGATGGCTCAATGTTCTGGGAATGAATTGCTGTGGCGAGATGGCTCAATGTTCTGGGAATGAATTGCTGTGGCGAGATGGCTCAATGTCCTGGGAATGAATTGCTGTGGCGAGATGGCTCAATGTCCTGGGAATGAATTGCTGTGGCGAGATGGCTCAATGTCCTGGGACTGAATTGCTGTGGCGAGATGGCTCAATGTTCTGGGAATGAATTGTGGCGCTTGTAACGCCAGGGTAGTGGGTTCGATTCCCGGGACCACCCATACGTAGAATGTATGCACACATGACTGTAAGTCGCTTTGGATAAAAGCGTCTGCTAAATGGCATATATTATTATTATTATTAATTGCTGTGGCGAGATGGCTCAATGTTCTGGGAATGAATTGCTGTGGCGAGATGGCTCAATGTTCTGGGAATGAATTGCTGTGGCGAGATGGCTCAATGTTCTGGGAATGAATTGCTGTGGCGAGATGGCTCAATGTTATAGAGTGCATGTATGACTGATAGTGCATCTGTTTGATGGGGGATAGTTTCTGCATTGGTTCTTCTTTAGTAAGAACCTTCTGGATTGGTTCATGCCATTGAGGCCCTGCGTGTGTGTCCGGGTTGGTTAAATAACCCCCAAGTCACCTCTTCCAGGCACCAGCCTCTTGGAGTTTGTCTTGGCTCCCTGCCCTGAACACACACACATGCACTCCACCTCTCTCTTTTCCTTTCCTAAACTATGAACACATGCAGACGTCCCTCCCCAGCAGTATGATGGACAATTTGCGTGAACCTAGTCACATTACAAATAACCATCACTAAAAATGCCATAGAGGTTAAGTCTCTCTCTCTCTCTCTCTCTCTCTCTCTCTCTCTCTCTCTCTCTCTCTCTCTCTCTCTCTCTCTCTCTCTCTCTCTCTCTCTCTCTCTCTCTCTCTCTCTCTCTCTCTCTCTCTCTCTCTCTCTCTCTCTCTCTCTCTCTCTCTCTCTCTCTCTCTCTCTCTCTCTCTCTCTCTCTCTCTCTCTCTCTCTCTCTCTCTCTCTCTCTCTGTGTGTGTGCTGGGCAGTAGTCAGGTTACTGATACAGGGGATTTAGCCTGCCGCACAGCACACAGACTGGATGGAGCCTGGAGAGGGGGGAGGAGGAGTAGTCCAGGGGGTAGAGAGGGGGTCGGAGGGGTATAAGTGGCTGGGCCATGTGGAATGGGTTTCCCAGACTGTGTCAGTTGAGTGAATGAGGGGTTAAGTGATGGATTTGTCATCGCGCTCTCACTCTCTGCAGTGTGACGCTTCACAGCGCTCAGCAGCGCTAAACGACCCCCACCTCCCCAATAAACACACACACACATATATAGTACAAACTCAAAGGCAAAACTAGTACACACAAAAAAATATCATACACACATCAGAAACCTTCTCTCTGTCTCTCTCACACACACTCTCACACAGACACACCCACATAAACTCTCCCTCCTTCCCAAAGCTCTAGACCTGCTCGCCTCCCCTTCCCCATCTCCTCTCTCCAGGGTCTGCCCCAATCCGTCAGAAGAAGAGTGATGTGCGCTAGCTAGCGTTGAATAAACTCCCCTTCTGTGGACGCCTGTACATCACTCACAGTCACACACACACACACACAGGTCTGGCAGAAAACACACTCAACAACTCCATCAAATACAGTCATGGAAAATGGCTGACTCTTCCAAAGTCCTGTTTCTCATCATGCCAGTCAGCTCCAGTGTGGATGTTGTCTTGGTGATCTTTTTTAACAGTGACTTCAGGCAGGGAATTGGAATTCATCTGAGTGTGATTCTGCTTTTTGGAACTGCCAATATTGTCACTTGGTTGACACTTTTTTACTGTTTGGGCTGGAGACGTTCCGTGATGAGATAGTTGAGAGGATCCCTGTGGTCAGGTAATAACCTGCTTACAGTCCATCCGCACATTGCCACCACTAAGGATAATCAGAGCAATTATATCTGTCTGAGGTCGATGGGAATGTTTTAGAGCTCTTCTCTCACTGTAATCTGACTCTTGAGTTCGATGGGAATGTTTTAGAGCTCTTCTCTCACTGTAATCTGACTCTGAGTTCGATGGGAATGTTTTAGAGCTCTTCTCTCACTGTATTCTGACTCTGTTTGAGGTCAATGGGAATGTTTTAGAGCTCTTCTCTCACTGTAATCTGACTCTGTTTGAGGTCGATGGGAATGTTTTAGAGCTCTTCTCTCACTGTATTCTGACTCTGTTTGAGGTCAATGGGAATGTTTTAGAGCTCTTCTCTCACTGTATTCTGACTCTGTTTGAGGTCAATGGGAATGTTTTAGAGCTCTTCTCTCACTGTATTCTGACTCTGTTTGAGGTCGATGGGAATGTTTTAGAGCTCTTCTCTCACTGTAATCTGACTCTGTTTGAGGTCGATGGGAATGTTTTAGAGCTCTTTTTCTCACTGTAATCTGACTCCTCTGAGTTCGATGGGAATGTTTTAGAGCTCTTTTTCTCACTGTAATGTGACTCTGTTTGAGGTCGATGGGAATGTCTAGAGCTCTTTTTCTCACTGTAATATGACTCTGTTTGAGGTCGATGGGAATGTTTTAGAGCTCTTCTCTCACTGTAATCTGACTCTGTTTGAGGTCGATTGGAATGTCTAGAGCTCTTCTCTCACTGTAATCTGACTCTGTTTGAGGTCGATGGGAATGTTTTAGAGCTCTTCTCTCACTGTAATCTGACTCTGAGTTCGATGGGAATGTTTTAGAGCTCTTCTCTCACTGTAATCTGACTCTGTTTGAGGTCGATGGGAATGTTTTAGAGCTCTTCTCTCACTGTAATCTGACTCTGTTTGAGGTCGATGGGAATGTTTTAGAGCTCTTTTTCTCACTGTAATCTGACTCTGTTTGAGGTCGATGGGAATGTTTTAGAGCTCTTCTCTCACTGTAATCTGACTCTGAGTTCGATGGGAATGTTTTAGAGCTCTTTTTCTCACTGTAATGTGACTCTGTTTGAGGTCGATGGGAATGTCTAGAGCTCTTTTTCTCACTGTAATATGACTCTGTTTGAGGTCGATGGGAATGTTTTAGAGCTCTTCTCTCACTGTAATCTGACTCTGAGTTCGATGGGAATGTTTTAGAGCTCTTTTTCTCACTGTAATGTGACTCTGTTTGAGGTCGATGGGAATGTCTAGAGCTCTTTTTCTCACTGTAATATGACTCTGTTTGAGGTCGATGGGAATGTTTTAGAGCTCTTCTCTCACTGTAATCTGACTCTGTTTGAGGTCGATTGGAATGTCTAGAGCTCTTCTCTCACTGTAATCTGACTCTGTTTGAGGTCGATGGGAATGTTTTAGAGCTCTTCTCTCACTGTAATCTGACTCTGAGTTCGATGGGAATGTTTTAGAGCTCTTCTCTCACTGTAATCTGACTCTGTTTGAGGTCGATGGGAATGTTTTAGAGCTCTTCTCTCACTGTAATCTGACTCTGTTTGAGGTCGATGGGAATGTTTTAGAGCTCTTTTTCTCACTGTAATCTGACTCTGTTTGAGGTCGATGGGAATGTTTTAGAGCTCTTTTTCTCACTGTAATGTGACTCTGTTTGAGGTCGATGGGAATGTTTTAGAGCTCTTTTTCTCACTGTAATCTGACTCTGAGGTCGATGGGAATGTTTTAGAGCTCTTCTCTCACTGTAATCTGACTCTGAGTTTGATGGGAATGTTTTAGAGCTCTTCTCTCACTGTAATGTGACTCTGTTTGAGGTCGATGGGAATGTTTTAGAGCTCTTTTTCTCACTGTAATGTGACTCTGAGGTCGATGGGAATGTTTTAGAGCTCTTTTTCTCACTGTAATGTGACTCTGTTTGAGGTTGGCATTAGCTTTTGTTTTAGATACCTGCAGTACATACATCCAGGTGGTGTCAATAGTAACACTCCACCAAGTTAACATAGACAGTGTCAGGAGAAACAGATTTTGGATATTTATAGTGTATGACAAACACACATGTAGTGATTTTGCCCCATACATAGTACACCTGTCACGGCCGTCGAAAGAAGTGGACCGAAGTGCAGGTGGTGAGCGTACATTTTCCTTTTTATTTAAAATGTCGCCAAACAAAACAACAAACGAAGAAACGACCGTGAAGCTTACAGGGCTATAGTGCCACTAACAAAGATAACTACCCACAAAACAACAGGGAAAGAAGGCTGCCTAAGTATGATTCCCAATCTGAGACAATAATAATATATGCCATTTAGCAGACGCTTTTATCCAAAGCGACTTACAGTCATGTGTGCATACATTCTACGTATGGGTGGTCCCGGGGATCGAACCCACTACCCTGGCGTTACAAGCGCCATGCTCTACCAACTGAGCGACAGCTGTCCCTGATTGAGAACCATTACCCTGACCAAACCACCCCGCTTTGGTGGCGCCTCTGGTGTGAGGGCCCTCTCTGCAGGCCCCGAACTGGGGACCCTCTCTGCGGGCCCTGGTCTGGGCGCCCTCTCTGCAGGCCCCGGACTGGGCACCCTTGCTGGAGGCCACAGACTGGCCCGTGGAGCAGGCACCGGACTCACCAGGCTGGGGAGACCTACTGGAGGCCTGGTCCGTGGAGGAGGCACCGGACTCCCCAGGCTGGGGAGATCTGCTGGAGGCCTGTTCCGTGGAGGAGGCACCGGACTCACCAGGCTGGGGAGATCTACTGGAGGCCTGGTCTGTGGAGGAGGCACCGGACTCACCAGGCTGGGGAGACCTACTGGAGGCCTGGTCCGTGGAGGAGGCACAGGATGAACCGGGCTGTGGGGGAGCACTGGAGGTCTGGAGCGCCAAGCTGGCACAAGACGTGCAGGGCTGGGGAGGTGCACAGGAGGCCTGGTGCATGGGGCTGGCACAGTCTT
>NW_025745741.1:453770-471270 GCF_021184085.1 Oncorhynchus gorbuscha | reverse complement strand
TCAAATTTTCGTCAACTGCCTGCAGTCCTGTTCTGCAGTTGTTGAGGGAAGTGAGGAATGGGAGAAGATCTCCAGAGATGGTCGACCAGAGGAAAGGGACATGGTGAGTCGTAGGATGCGGAAAGATTAGTAGACAAACATCCTCTAGGGACTGGGAAAGAGTGAGAACAGAAGAGACAAGAGGGGAAAGATTAGTAGTGTGTGTGTGTGTGCGCGTGTGGGTGGGTGCGTGTGTGTGCGAAAGTGTGTGTGTGTGTGTGTTGCAGTCCAGTACATTCCTTTGCATGCATGGGTGTAGGTTGAAGCGGTACGTCAACCAAAAGATTTGAAAAAAGCTACCAGTGTGCAACATCCACATCGTATCATTAACTAGGCCTCATTGCCTCTGTATGTACCGGTAGGTTCGTTGCATCAGAGGAAAAATTATCAGAGAAATTTGAAATGCCTGTTTTGCGGACGAGACGTGAGGTGGTTCATTGTACAATGAACAGGTTTTGTGTGGCGGATGCCACAGATGCCTCGCGGAGGCAGCCAATCAGTCAGCCCAGTTATTTGATGTGTGCTACAGAGGCCTCCCTGTTCACCGTACCCGCCTGGTATGTGGGCCTTTCACATAGTCGACTGTAGGACAAGACCTAACTCAGACACACACACACACAAACACCTACTCACCTCACTACCCCTGTACTAGCATTGGCGCCAGGCTCTAATGACTATTGGCCTGTGGGATCTTCTCAGTAGGAGATGAAAGACCAGGGTCTGCCAGCTTTGTTCACTATCACAACTGCACACTGGACAGTCAGTCACGAACAGACACAACACACAGGCAGGCACACTTCAGCCAGGGCCCAGAGGGCAAACCATTTCATAAGAAGAGAAAGGGAAAAACTATTTCCTGTCTGTGATGGCCGTTTTTGACTCCAGAGAGAGGAAGAGGAAGAAGAGGTGAAATACTTTATTCACTGGCGATGCTCACCTTTGGCTTGAGTCAGCTCGAGGCCCACACGCTCTCCAACACCCATCAGCCGAGGCCCACACGCTCCAACACCCATCAGCCGAGACCCACACGCTCCCCAACACCCATCAGCCGAGGCCCACCGAGGCCCACACGCTCCCCAACACCCATCAGCCGAGGCCCACACGCTCCCCAACACCCATCAGCCGAGTCCAACACCCATCAGCCGAGACCCACACGCTCCCCCCAACACCCATCAGCCGAGACCACACGCTCCCCAACACCCATCAGCCGAGACCCACACCTCCCCAACACCCATCAGCCGAGACCCACACCCTCCCCAACACCCATCAGCTGAGGCCCACACGCCCCCAACACCCATCAGCCGAGGCCCACACGCTCCCCAACACCCATCAGCCGAGGCCCACACGCTCCCCAACACCCATCAGCCGAGGCCCACACGCTCCCCAACACCCATCAGCCGAGGCCCACACGCTCCCCAACACCCATCAGCCGAGGCCCACACGCTCCCCAACACCCATCAGCCGAGGCCCACACGCTCCCCAACACCCATCAGCCGAGGCCCACACGCTCTCAACACCCATCAGCCGAGGCCCACACGCTCCCAACACCCATCAGCCGAGGCCCACCGAGGCCCACACACGCTCCCCAACACCCATCAGCCGAGGCCCACACGCTCCCCAACACCCATCAGCCGAGTCCAACACCCATCAGCCGAGACCCACACGCTCCCCAACACCCATCAGCCGAGACCCACACGCTCCCCAACACCCATCAGCCGAGACCCACACCCTCCCCAACACCCATCAGCCGAGACCCACACCCTCCCCAACACCCATCAGCCGAGGCCCACACGCTCCCCAACACCCATCAGCCGAGGCCCACGCTCCCCCACCCATCAGCCGAGGCCCACAGGCTCCCCACCCATCAGCCGAGGCCCACAGGCTCCCCAACACCCATCAGCCGAGGCCCCACCTCCCCAACACCCATCAGCCGAGACCCACACGCTCCCAACACCCATCAGCCGAGGCCCACACGCTCCCCCAACACCCATCAGCCGAGGCCCACACGCCCCAACACCCATCAGCCCGAGGCCCACACCCTCTTAACACCATCAGCCAAGGCCCACACGCTCCCAACACCCATCAGCCGAGACCCACAGGCTCCCCAACACCCATCAGCCGAGACCCACACCCTCCCCAACACCCATCAGCCGAGGCCCACACGCTCCCCAACACCCAGACACACAGAGGTCTCCAGTAAGGGCTAAGTCCCTGCTAACCTTTAACAGAATGGACCTGGAGCCATACTGATGGACCTGGAGCCATACTGATGGACCTGGAGCCATACTGATGGACCTGGAGCCATACTGATGGAGCCATACTGATGGACCTGGAGCCATACTGATGGACCTGGAGTCATACTGATGGAGACATACTGATGGACCTGGAGCCATACTGATGGACCTGGAGCCATACTGATGGAGCCATACTGATGGACCTGGAGTCATACTGATGGAGACATACTGATGGACCTGGAGCCATACTGATGGACCTGGAGCCATACTGATGGACCTGGAGCCATACTGATGGAGTTATACTGATGGACCTGGAGCCATACTGATGGAGTCATACTGATGGACCTGGAGTCATACTGATGGACCTGGAGCCATACTGATGGAGTCATACTGATGGACCTGGAGCCATACTGATGGACCTGGAGCCATACTGATGGAGTCATACTGATGGACCTGGAGCCATACTGATGGAGCCATACTGATGGAGTCATAATGATGGACCTGGAGTCATACTGATGGACCTGGAGTCATACTGAATGAGTCATACTGAATGAGTCATACTGAATGAGTCATACTGATGGACCTAGAGTCATACTGATGGACCTAGAGAGTCATACTGATGGACCTGGAGCCATACTGATGGAGTCATACTGATGGACCTGGAGTCATACTGATGGACCTGGAGCCATACTGATGGACCTGGAGTCATACTGATGGACCTGGAGCCATACTGATGGACCTGGAGTCATACTGATGGACCTGGAGCCATACTGATGGAGTCATACTGATGGACCTGGAGTAATACTGATGGACCTGGAGCCATACTGATGGACCTGGAGTCATACTGATGGACCTGGAGCCATACTGATGGACCTGGAGTCATACTGATGGACCTGGAGCCATACTGATGGAGTCGTACTGATGGACCTGGAGCCATACTGATGGAGTCATACTGATGGACCTGGAGCCATACTGATGGACCTGGAGTCATACTGATGGACCTGGAGTCATACTGATGGACCTGGAGTCATACTGATGGACCTGGAGTCATACTGATAGACCTGGAGCCATACTGATGGAGTCATACTGATGGACCTGGAGCCATACTGATGGAGTCGTACTGATGGACCTGGAGCCATACTGATGGAGTCATTACTGATGGACCTGGAGCCATACTGATGGAGTCATACTGATGGAGCCATACTGATGGACCTGGAGTCATACTGATGGACCTGGAGCCATACTTATGGCCCTGGAGCCATATTGATGGACCTGGAGTCATACTGATGGACCTGGAGTCATACTGATGGACCTGGAGCCATACTGAATGAGTCATACTGATGGCCCTGGAGTCATACTGATGGACCTGGAGCCATACTGATGGACCAGGAGCCATACTGATGGACCTGGAGTCATACTGATGGAGCCATACTGATGGACCTGGAGCCATACTGATGGACCTGGAGTCATACTGATGGACCTGGAGCCATACTGATGGAGCCATACTGATGGACCTTGAGCCATACTGATGGAGCCATACTGATGGACCTTGAGCCATACTGATGGAGTCATACTGATGGACCTGGAGCCATACTGATGGACCTGGAGTCACTGATGGACCTGGAGCCATACTGATGGAGTCATACTGATGGACCTGGAGTCATACTGATGGACCTGGAGCCATACTGATGGAGCCATACTGATGGACCTTGAGCCATACTGATGGAGTCATACTGATGGACCTGGAGTCATACTGATGGAGTCATACTGATAGACCTGGAGCCATACTGATGGACCTGAGCCATACTGATGGAGTCATGCTGATGGACCTGCTAGACCCATTCTTAGTGGAATTATTTCCATGTTAAATCTATGGATTCCCGGCCAGTTGGGAGTCAAACCTGCTGCATGGTCAGTTTGGCTGGACCCATTCTGTAGTGTTTCCAGTTAGCTATGGGTCATTAGGCTGATTTGTTTACTGCAGATGTATGTACTGACTTTGATTAGTGCATTCATCTTAAAGGTGAGAGAACCACCCGACTGTAAGTCACTCTGGGTACAAGCGTGTGCTAAATGACCATGTACTTGTCTCTGTGTTTCCTGGATAGTGAGCAGCACCGTGCTGTACCATTTGATGGAAACTGCACATCTTGTTCTGTTCTGTATGAATCAGCTCAGAATGGATAAGGTCTCGTGGATTCTTGCTGAGTTGCTGAACATATTTCTCCAACAGTGACATAGTAGACGGTTGAAAATGCTTTCAGTGCTACATAATCTGGATTCTATTGGAGCGCTCTATATAGCGTGGTCAGAGACAAGGCCACAGCGTTATACCACAAGGTCTGCTCTCTTTGCTGGCTCTACAATGCTGGCTTTCTAAGCTATAATCAATGGTTGAAGAGTAATAAGGGATATTACCAAACAATGATTATCTCAACCATTGTTCCCCAATCAGTCCTTCAGCATGTTTGACATACCCAACAACTCTCCAGCAGAGACTGAAATGGCTGGGTTCCAAATGGCATCTATAGAGGGCTCTTAGTCTGGGACGCCCAACCCCAGGCCACAGGGACATGGATCTGCTTTCAACGATGGACTCTTTTGGCTTAGAGGAACCATGCCCACATCTCTACTCTGTCCACGTAAAAATAACATACTAAAAATAGTAACTAGCAAGATGGAGATCAGTGTTTTTTTTATTTCTTTCAGGAGTGCATTTTGTGATTGGCTACTGGCAAATGTGCATCAACCAACTTCACTAAAAACCACAGCAAAGGCTTTGCCTGGAAACTTTTGGTTTTGAATCGCGACGTTGTGGCTTGTGATTTGTTAGGAGAGTTGCCTGTCTGATGGACCAATTTGTAAGTCGTCTGGATAAGAGCTAGTCACTGCGGGTTAAATCAGACTAAATGTAAATGTAATGTAAATGACCCACCCCAGAAGTTGCCAAACGAGTAGTGTCACTATTGAAACCCAGACTCTAGTCATTGTTGCCGGGTTGGGTTTTCCAGACTAAAGGGGCTCTGATCAAAAGTAGTGTGCACTATATAGGGAATAAGGAATATAGGGCTCTGATCAAAAGTAGTGTGCACTATATAGGGAATAAGGAATATAGGGCTCTGGTCAAAGTAGTGCACTATATAGGGAATAAGGAATATAGGGCTCTGTCAAAAGTAGTGCACTATATAGGGAACAAGGAATATAGGGCTCTGGTCAAAAGTAGTGCACTATATAGGGAATAAAGAATATAGGGCTCTGGTCAAAAGTAGTGCACTATATAGGGAACAAGGAATATAGGGCTCTGGTCAAAAGTAGTGCACTATATAGGGAATAAGGAATATAGGGCTCTGGTCAAAAGTAGTGCACTATATAGGGAATAAGGAATATAGGGCTCTGGTCAAAAGTAGTGCACTATATAGGGAATAAGGAATATAGGGCTCTGGTCAAAAGTAGTGCACTATATAGGGAACAAGGAATATAGGGCTCTGGTCAAAGTAGTGCACTATATAGGGAATAAAGAATATAGGGCTCTGTCAAAAGTAGTGCACTATATAGGGAATAAGGAATATAGGGCTCTGGTCAAAAGTAGTGCACTATATAGGGAATAAGGAATATAGGGCTCTGGTCAAAAGTAGTGCACTATATAGGGAATAAGGAATATAGGGCTCTGGTCAGAAGTAGTGCACTATATAGGGAATAAGGAATATAGGGCTCTGGTCAGAAGTAGTGCACTATATAGGGAATAGGGTACTACTGTTTGGGACGCAGACAATGTCTTCAGCAGTTTCTCCATAGACTCATATGGCCTCCAGAACCATTGTTTACCAATTGTCATTCCCGGTGCATCTTTAAAGCAAACATTGGACTGTAAATACTCCATATCTTCTAGTAACAGCACTTCTGATTCCACGCAGGCTGGTCCTTCTGTAGCTCAGTTGGTAGAGCATGGCGCTTGTAACGCCAGGGTAGTGGGTTCGATCCCCGGGACCACCCATACGTAGAATGTATGCACACATGACTGTAAGTCGCTTTGGATAAAAGCGTCTGCTAAATGGCATATATAAATGTATGGAAATGTTAAAAGCATTTCCACTTCATCTGATTCAGAGGTTACCAGTGGTCCAAGGTCCTTAAGTAAAAAGTATACTTTTCTATTTATGTTTTTCACAACTATTACTTCAGTACATTCCTTAAAGAAAAGTATGTTATTTTTACTCCATACATTTTCCCTGACACCCACAAGTACTTGGTACATTTTGAGTGTTTAGCAGGACAGACAGTAAAATGGTCTAAGTCACACACTTATCAAGAGAACATCCATGGTCATCCCAACCCTTTTACTTCAGTCATTTTCTCTTAAGGTGTCTTTACGTTTACTCAAGTATGACAAGTGGGTACTTTTTCCACCACTGCTTTGGCCGTCTGAGGAGATCACATTTCATGTATCAGAAGTATATTTGTGGTGAAAAGAAAATGTAGGTCAACTATATAGTGAGTAAGTGACCAACTTGAAAGAGCTACCTGATCTAAACAGAACTGTGTCTGAAATGGCACCCTATTCCCTAGATGGTGCACTACTTTTGTCACGCAGAGAGAGAGAACAGGTGTCGCGCAGAGAGAGAGACCAGGTGTCACAGAGAGAGAGAGACCAGGTGTCACAGAGAGAGAGAGACCAGGTGTCGCACAGAGAGGGAGAGACCAGGTGTCACACAGAGAAAGAGACCAGGTGTCGCACAGGGAGAGAGAGACCAGGTGTCGCACATAGAGAGAGAGACCAGGTGTCGCACAGAGAGAGACCAGGTGTCGCACATAGAGAGAGACCAGGTGTCGCACAGAGAGAGACCAGGTGTCGCACATAGAGAGAGACCAGGTGTCGCACAGAGAGACCAGGTGTTGCACAGAGAGACCAGGTGTCGCGCAGAGAGAGAGAGACCAGGTGTCACAGCGAGAGAGAGACCAGGTGTCGCAGAGAGAGAGACCAGGTGTCACACAGAGAGAGACCAGGTGTCACACAGAGAGAGACCAGGTGTCACGCACAGAGAGAGACACCAGGTGTCACACAGAGAGACACCAGGTGTCACACAGAGAGACACCAGGTGTCACACAGAGAGAGAGACCAGGTGTCGCAGAGAGAGAGAGACCAGGTGTCGCAGAGAGAGAGAGACCAGGTGTCGCACATAGAGAGAGACCAGGTGTCACGCAGAGAGAGAGCAAGAGACCAGGTGTCACACAGAGAAAGAGACCAGGTGTCACACAGAGAAAGAGACCAGGTGTCGCACAGAGAGAGAGACCAGGTGTCGCGCAGAGAGAGAGACCAGGTGTCGCGCAGAGAGAGAGACCAGGTGTCGCGCAGAGAGAGAGACCAGGTGTCGCGCAGGGAGAGAGAGAGAGAGACCAGGTGTCGCACAGGAAGAGAGAGACCAGGTGTCGCACAGAGAGAGAGAGAGACCAGGTGTCGCACACGGAAAGAGAGAGAGAGACCAGGTGTCGCACAGAGAGAGAGAGAGACCAGGTGTCGCACAGAGAGAGAGAGACCAGGTGTCGCACAGAGAGAGAGACCAGGTGTCACACAGAGAGAGACCAGGTGTCGCACAGAGAGAGAGATACCAGGTGTCGCGCAGAGAGAGAGAGACCAGGTGTCGCGCAGAGAGAGAGAGACCAGGTGTCGCACAGAGAGAGCGACCAGGTTTCGCACAGAGAGAGAGCGAGACCAGGTTTCGCAGAGGAGAGTTGGGTCAAATATCTATTGTTTTCTTTAAATATATAAAAAAACATGTTAATTGAATTAGTTGTAAGTAGAATAGAAAACAACTGTGTTGGTTCAGGAGGAGCCAGAAGGAGGAATAATTATATATTGTTCACTAACACCGGGAAACAGGGTCATTTGGGTTCAGCTTGACCCTGTGTATCTCCTGTGGTTATGTAGGGTGTTAACAGGACATTGTAAGTAGAGTTAAATGCAACTGTTTTGGTCAGAGATCACTCACAAACAAAGTGCATTGATGTTTCAGCCCTCTCTGTTCTTACTTCTTAAGTTGTTTCCTGTGTGTGTCTCCTGCTGTGGTTGTGTGGGTGACCTCAACCAGCTGTCTTCTAACCAATAGCTGTCTCTCCTGTTCTTCCTGCTGTGGTCTTTACACATTGTGTTTCTCCTGCTGTGGTCTTTACACATTGTGTTTCTCCTGTTGTGGTCTTTACTCATTGTGTTTCTCCTGTTTCTCCTGTTGTGGTCTTTACACATTGTGTTTCTCCTGCTGTGGTCTTTACTCATTGTGTTTCTCCTGCTGTGGTCTTTACTCATTGTGTTTCTCCTGTTTCTCCTGCTGTGGTCTTTACTCATTGTGTTTCTCCTGTTTCTCCTGTTGTGGTCTTTACTCATTGTGTTTCTCCTGTTGTGGTCTTTACTCATTGTGTTTCTCCTGTTTCTCCTGCTGTGGTCTTTACTCATTGTGTTTCTCCTGCTGTGGTCTTTACTCATTGTGTTTCTCCTGTTTCTCCTGCTGTGGTCTTTACTCATTGTGTTTCTCCTGTTTCTCCTGCTGTGGTCTTTACACATTGTGTTTCTCCTGTTTGTCCTGCTGTGGTCTTTACTCATTGTGTTTCTCCTGTTGTGGTCTTTATACATTGTGTTTCTCCTGCTGTGGTCTTTACTCATTGTGTTTCTCCTGTTTCTCCTGTTGTGGTCTTTACTCATTGTGTTTCTCCTGTTGTGGTCTTTACACATTGTGTTTCTCCTGCTGTGGTCTTTACTCATTGTGTTTCTCCTGTTGTGGTCTTTACTCATTGTGTTTCTCCTGCTGTGGTCTTTACTCATTGTGTTTCTCCTGTTGTGGTCTTTACTCATTGTGTTTCTCCTGCTGTGGTCTTTACTCATTGTGTTTCTCCTGTTTCTCCTGCTGTGGTCTTTACTCATTGTGTTTCTCCTGTTTCTCCTGCTGTGGTCTTTACACATTGTGTTTCTCCTGTTTGTCCTGCTGTGGTCTTTACTCATTGTGTTTCTCCTGCTGTGGTCTTTACTCATTGTGTTTCTCCTGTTTCTCCTGCTGTGGTCTTTACACATTGTGTTTCTCCTGTTTCTCCTGCTGTGGTCTTTACTCATTGTGTTTCTCCTGCTGTGGTCTTTACCCATTGTGTTTCTCCTGCTGTGGTCTTTACTCATTGTGTTTCTCCTGCTGTGGTCTTTACTCATTGTGTTTCTCCTGTTTCTCCTGCTGTGGTCTTTACTCATTGTGTTTCTCCTGCTGTGGTCTTTACTCATTGTGTTTCTCCTGTTGTGGTCTTTACTCATTGTGTTTCTCCTGTTTCTCCTGCTGTGGTCTTTACTCATTGTGTTTCTCCTGCTGTGGTCTTTACTCATTGTGTTTCTCCTGTTGTGGTCTTTACACATTGTGTTTCTCCTGTTTCTCCTGCTGTGGTCTTTACTCATTGTGTTTCTCCTGCTGTGGTCTTTACTCATTGTGTTTCTCCTGCTGTGGTCTTTACTCATTGTGTTTCTCCTGCTGTGGTCTTTACTCATTGTGTTTCTCCTGCTGTGGTCTTTACTCATTGTGTTTCTCCTGCTGTGGTCTTTACACATTGTGTTTCTCCTGCTGTGGTCTTTACTCATTGTGTTTCTCCTGTTTCTCCTGTTGTGGTCTTTACACATTGTGTTTCTCCTGTTTCTCCTGCTGTGGTCTTTACTCATTGTGTTTCTCCTGCTGTGGTCTTTTCTCATTGTGTTTCTCCTGCTGTGGTCTTTACTCATTGTGTTTCTCCTGCTGTGGTCTTTATACATTGTGTTTCTCCTGCTGTGGTCTTTACTCATTGTGTTTCTCCTGCTGTGGTCTTTACTCATTGTGTTTCTCCTGCTGTGGTCTTTACTCATTGTGTTTCTCCTGCTGTGGTCTTTACTCATTGTGTTTCTCCTGTTTCTCCTGCTGTGGTCTTTACTCATTGTGTTTCTCCTGTTGTGGTCTTTACTCATTGTGTTTCTCCTGCTGTGGTCTTTACTCATTGTGTTTCTCCTATTTCTCCTGCTGTGGTCTTTACACATTGTGTTTCTCCTGTTTCTCCTGTTGTGGTCTTTACTCATTGTGTTTCTCCTGCTGTGGTCTTTACACATTGTGTTTCTCCTGTTTCTCCTGCTGTGGTCTTTACTCATTGTGTTTCTCCTGTTTCTCCTGCTGTGGTCTTTACTCATTGTGTTTCTCCTATTTCTCCTGGTGTGGTCTTTATACATTGTGTTTCTCCTGCTGTGGTCTTTACTCATTGTGTTTCTCCTGCTGTGGTCTTTACACATTGTGTTTCTCCTATTTCTCCTGCTGTGGTCTTTATACATTGTGTTTCTCCTGCTGTGGTCTTTACTCATTGTGTTTCTCCTGCTGTGGTCTTTATACATTGTGTTTCTCCTGTTTCTCCTGTTGTGGTCTTTACTCATTGTGTTTCTCCTGCTGTGGTCTTTACTCATTGTGTTTCTCCTGTTGTGGTCTTTACTCATTGTGTTTCTCCTGCTGTGGTCTTTATACATTGTGTTTCTCCTGTTTCTCCTGCTGTGGTCTTTATACATTGTGTTTCTCCTGCTGTGGTCTTTACTCATTGTGTTTCTCCTGCTGTGGTCTTTATACATTGTGTTTCTCCTGTTTCTCCTGCTGTGGTCTTTATACATTGTGTTTCTCCTATTTCTCCTGCTGTGGTCTTTACTCATTGTGTTTCTCCTGCTGTGGTCTTTATACATTGTGTTTCTCCTGTTTCTCCTGCTGTGGTCTTTATACATTGTGTTTCTCCTGTTTCTCCTGCTGTGGTCTTTATACATTGTGTTTCTCCTATTTCTCCTGCTGTGGTCTTTACTCATTGTGTTTCTCCTGCTGTGGTCTTTATACATTGTGTTTCTCCTGTTTCTCCTGCTGTGGTCTTTATACATTGTGTTTCTCCTGCTGTGGTCTTTATACATTGTGTTTCTCCTGTTTCTCCTGCTGTGGTCTTTACTCATTGTGTTTCTCCTGCTGTGGTCTTTATACATTGTGTTTCTCCTGTTGTGGTCTTTACTCATTGTGTTTCTCCTGTTGTGGTCTTTACTCATTGTGTTTCTCCTGCTGTGGTCTTTACTCATTGTGTTTCTCCTGCTGTGGTCTTTACACATTGTGTTTCTCCTATTTCTCCTGCTGTGGTCATTACTCATTGTGTTTCTCTCCTGTGTTTGTCCTGTAGGTGGCAGCCAGGGCCGGGGTGTACGACCTTCTCAACCAGCTGGGTTTCTCCGAGTTTGAGAACCTTCGGGACACGCCACTTGCCAGGCTCCGCTGCCGGTGGCAACGACAGAACATCCAATCACGTCCCTTCAGGGGGGCGTTGATCTGAGCTGAGGAGAGATCACTGTGAACCGCCAGACTATGGCTGCTTCTGAAGTGCTACTCTATTCCCTGTTCAGTTCACTACTTTTGACCAGGGCCCTCTGCACTCTAAAGGGACTAGGGTGCCATTTTATACAACCTATGTCCTCCTGTGCTTTTTTTATTTTTATTTTTATATATATACCTTTAAAATGCTAAAATGCTTTTGTATTTTGAAATGTAATAATGCTTTGTATTTTTACCCTCGTATCACTCTGATACTCTATTATTATAATACTGCCTGTTTTCAAACCCACTACCAATGTTATTTAGTATTTGACTGGACGTTTCAGTTCTGTCAGTCGGTATTTCCTGGTTCTGATGCTTCTGACTGCTTCTGACTGCCGCACAGATTCAAGCTGACATTTTACGTCTCATTTGCTCTATTGTTCCATTGTTAATATAGGAGGAGAATGAATTATTATGTTGTTAAGGTTAGTTTGAGGTTATGTTAAGGTTAGTTTGAGGTTATGTTAAGGTTAGTTTGAGGTTAAGGTTAGTTTGAGGTTAAGGTTAGTTTGAGGTTAAGGTTAGTTTTGAGGTTATGTTAAGGTTCGTTTGAGGTTATGTTAAGGTTCGTTTGAGGTTAAGGTTAGTTTGAGGTTAAGGTTAGTTTGAGGTTAAGGTTAGTTTGAGGTTATGTTAAGGTTCGTTTGAGGTTATGTTAAGGTTCGTTTGAGGTTAAGGTTAGTTTGAGGTTATCTTACGGTTAGTTTGGAGGTTATCTTACGGTTAGTTTGAGGTTACGGTAAGGGTTAGAGTTAGGGGAAAGGCTTCACCTTTTTGGGCTAGCGGAACTCCACCTCCGTGAATATTCTGCCGGTTAAATAGACACCACCTTAATCAGAAGACAGTATTAGTATTAGTCTGTATTAGAACGTATTGGAAAGTTTCTCCAGTTTTAAAATAGAGTTGAAACTACAGACTTTTAAAACAAACAGCTTCTTTGTTTAGATGGAATACATTTCTGTTACTTTAATCAACATCCAGTATCAGAGTCTCCAAGTCCACTTCCAGGTATTCCTTGCCAAGCTGCTGTAGATGCTGCCAAGCTGCGAAGCTTCTGCTCTGTGTTTTACTGCTGTTTGTATGTGTCTCAGTCCTCACTTCTTCACAGCGGTTTCTCCTCTCAAAGGGTTCATCTGCGTCAGGTTCATCCATCTTTTAGATATATTTTTCTCTTCAATAATGATTTATACCAATTGATCCTTGAAGAATCTAACTTGTAAATGGCTCCAGGGTTTGTAAAAGAATGTCAATGTTAACACTATATAGCCTCAAAACATGGTTCAACTATAATGTTGATGTCATGGACGGTCTGTCCTTGTATCCATGGCTCCGTCCATTGTTCCAGCCCCGTCCCTCTGCTTTTTACCAGAACAGTGGTGGCATGGACGCTTTGTGTGTTTTGAACTGTGAATTCCCCTTTTGAAAGGGGTTCATATGGGATTGAAAGGACAAGGAAGCAGTCTCTCTGTCACCTGTTTCGGTAAACAGACCTGGAGAAATGTAACCACTGTTACATTCACAGACCGAGCTCTAAGCAGTGACCAGATGTGTACTGATTCTTCCTTTTTAACTGATACCTCTGCATGCTTGGAACAGCTGCTGAAGCCATTGATGCAACCGACTCATTTGAGGTTTCCAACTTCAGTAAAGGTGTCGTGCCCTCCCTCCCCTCTTAGGATATTGTATGTGTCGTCCCCCCTCCCCTCTTAGGATATTGGATGTGTGTCCCCCCTTCCCCCTCCTCTTAGGATATTGGATGTGTGTCCCCCCCTTCCCCCTCCTCTTAGGATATTGGATGTGTGTCCCCCTTCCTCCTCTTAGGATATTGGATGTGTGTCCCCCCTTCCCCCTCCTCTTAGGATATTGATGTGTCCGCCTCCCCCATCCTCTTAGGATATTGGATGTGTGTCCCCCCCTTCCCCCTCCTCTTAGGATATTGGATGTGTCCGCTCCCCCATCCTCCTCCTCTTCGGATATTGGATGTGCCCCCCCTCCCCCTCCTCTTAGGATATTGGATGTTTCCCCCCTCCCCCTCCTCTTAGGATATTGGATGTTTCCTCCTCCTCTTAGGATATTGGATGTTTCCCCTCCCCTCCTCTTAGATATTGGATGTTTCCCCCCCCTCCTCTTAGGATATTGGATGTTTCCCTCCCCTCCCCCTCCTCTTAGGATATTGGATGTTTCCCCCTTCCCCCTCCTCTTAGGATATTAGATGTTTCCCCCCTTCTCCCCTCCTCTTAGGATATTGATGTCCTCCCTCCCCCCATCCCCTCCTCTTAGGATATTGGATGTGTCCTCCTCCCCCATCCCCTCCTCTTAGGATATTGGATGTTTCCCCCTTCCCCCTCATCTTAGGATATTGATGTGTCCTCCCTCCCCCCATCCTCCTCCTCTTCGGATATTGGATGTGTGTGTGTCCCCCTTCCCCTCCTCTTCGGATAGATGTTTCCCCCTTCCCCCTCCTCTTAGGATATTGGATGTGTCCCCCTCCCCCTCCTCTTCGGATATTGATGTCCCCTTCCCCCTCCTCTTCGGATATTGGATGTGTCCCTCCCCCTCCTCTTCGGATATTGGATGTGCCCTCTCCCCCCCTTCGGATATTGATGTGTCCCCCCTCCCCCTCCTCTTCGGATATTGGATGTGCCCTCCCCCTCCTCTTCGGATATTGATGTCCCCTCCTCCTCTTCGGATATTGGATTTGTGTGTGTGTGTGTGTGTGTGTGTGTGTGTGTGTGTGTGTGTGTGTGTGTGTGTGTGTGTGTGTGTGTGTGTGTGTGTGTGTGTGTGTGTGTGTGTGTGTGTGTGTGTGTCCCTCCCTCCTCTTCGGATATTGATGTGTGTGTGTGTGTGTCCCTCCTCCTCTTCGGATATTGGATGTGTCCCCCCTCCCCCTCCTCTTAGGATATTGGATGTGTCCCCCCTCCCCCTCCTCTTCGGATATTGGATGTGTCCCCTTCCCCCTCCTCTTCCCCCCCTTCCCCTCCTCGGATATTGATGTGTCCCCCCTCCCTCCTCTTCGGATATTGGATGTGTCCCCCTCCCCCTCCTCTTCGGATATTGGATGTGTCCCCTCCCCCTCCTCTTCGGATATTGGATGTGCCCCCTCCCCCTCCTCTTCGGATATTGGATGTGTCCCCCCCTCCCCCTCCTCTTCGGATATTGGATGCCCCCTCCTCTTCGGATATTGATGTGTCCCCTCCCCTCCTCTTCGGATATTGGATTTGTGTGTGTGTGTGTGTGTGTGTGTGTGTGTGTGTGTGTGTGTGTGTGTGTGTGTGTGTGTGTGTGTGTGTGTGTGTGTGTGTGTGTGTGTGTGTGTGTCCCTCCCTCCTCTTCGGATATTGGATGTGTGTGTGTGTGTGTCCCTCCTCCTCTTCGGATATTGATGTCCCCCCCTCTCCCCTCCTCTTAGGATATTGGATGTCCCATTCCAAACAGTAGTGCACTACTCTTGACCTGGGTCCATTGTGCTCTGGTCAAAAGTAGTGCAGTAAGTAGTTGTCCCCCCACAAGGTGTCCCCCCCACATGGTGTCCTCTTCTCTCCCATCTCCTGCCGTCTTCTGTTCTCTGTTGTTATGAACTGCATTTTTAGGTGTTTTACCAACAAACTATTATGAGTATATTTAGAAAAACTAAGCGACCGTTCGTACTTCAAGTCAGCCTCTCCAGGAACGGATACGTTTTTAAAAATGTTTTATATGTAAATATTGTTCAGTAAATAAATGCAGTTTGTTTTCACAAAAAGTCAGTTCTGAGGGCTTCTGGGAAGGATGTGTCCTTTAGGAGGAAAGCTATGGCCTGGGGACAGTCTGTATGTACTGTCACGCCAACTTCCTTGGCACTCGTTGTTATGCCAAACATGTTTTTCTTGACAACAACAGCAGTGGAGTTAGCAAGAGCACAAACAGATCTGGGATCAGGAATGTTATACCCCAAAACAACAAACTGTTTATCATTAAGCACATTAATGCTTTGTAATGGTTATCAAATGTCCACAGACAGGAATCCACTCTGGAAGCTAGTATCGTGTATTGTGTCAACTGTACCTGATGCTATATTTTCTAACATATTTCCAATGTCATAATGTACATGCTTTAGGAGCCCATACGGTGATCCTGCAAATACAGACAGACAGAATACAGTGATAGTCTGAAGAACAACAGTAGTCTGTGGAACCACAGAGCTCAGGGAAATCCACAGTAATCAGGAACAACAGTAGTCTGTGGTAGCATTATAGTCTGTGGAACAACAGTAGTTCAGGAACCACAGTAGTCTGTGGAACAACAGCAGTCTGTGGAACAACAGTAGTCTGTGGGAACAACAGTAGTCTGTGGAACAACAGTAGTCTGTGGAACAACAGCAGTCTGTGGAACAACAGTAGTCTGTGGAACAACAGCAGTCTGTGGAACAACAGTAGTCTGTGGAACAACAGTAGTCTGTGGAACAACAGTAGTCTGTGGAACAACAGCAGTCTGTGGAACCACAGTAGTCTGTGGAACCACAGTAGTCTGTGGGAACAACAGTAGTCTGTGGAACCACAGTAGTCTGTGGAACAACAGCAGTCTGTGGAACAACAGTAGTCTGTGGGAACAACAGTAGTCTGTGGAACCACAGTAGTCTGTGGAACAACAGTAGTCTGTGGAACAACAGTAGTCTGTGGAACAACAGCAGTCTGTGGAACAACAGTAGTCTGTGGAACAACAGCAGTCTGTGGAACCACAGTAGTCTGTGGAACAACAGTAGTCTGGAACCACAGTAGTCTGTGGAACAACAGCAGTCTGTGGAACAACAGTAGTCTGTGGAACCACAGTAGTCTGTGGAACAACAGTAGTCTGTGGAACAACAGCAGTCTGTGGAACAACAGTAGTCTGTGGAACAACAGTAGTCTGTGGAACAACAGTAGTCTGTGGAACCACAGTAGTCTGTGGAACAACAGTAGTCTGTGGAACAACAGTAGTCTGTGGAACAACAGCAGTCTGTGGAACAACAGTAGTCTGTGGAACCACAGTAGTCTGTGGAACAACAGCAGTCTGTGGAACAACAGCAGTCTGTGGAACAACAGTAGTCTGTGGAACAACAGTAGTCTGTGGAACAACAGCAGTCTGTGGAACAACAGTAGTCTGTGGAACAACAGTAGTCTGTGGAACAACAGTAGTCTGTGGAACAACAGCAGTCTGTGGAACAACAGTAGTCTGTGGAACAACAGTAGTCTGTGGAACAACAGTAGTCTGTGGAACCACAGTAGTCTGTGGAACAACAGTAGTCTGTGGAACAACAGTAGTCTGTGGAACAACAGTAGTCTGTGGGAACCACAGTAGTCTGTGGAACAACAGTAGTCTGTGGAACCACAGTAGTCTGTGGAACCACAGTAGTCTGTGGAACAACAGCAGTCTGTGGAACAACAGCAGTCTGTGGAACCACAGTAGTCTGTGGGAACAACAGTAGTCTGTGGAACCACAGTAGTCTGTGGAACAACAGTAGTCTGTGGAACCACAGTAGTCTGTGGATCAGGCTGGTGTGAAATGGTCAACTTGTAGAAACAACTCTTACTGTAGGTTTGCTATTTGTGTCCTTCTGTAGCTCAGTTGGTAGAGCATGGCTCTTGTCACGCCAGGGTAGTGGGTTCGATCCCCGGGACCACCCATACGTGGAATGTATGCACACATGACTGTAAGTCGCTTTGGATAAAAGCGTCTGCTAAATGGCATATATTATTATTTAACAGTAGTCTGTGGAACAACAGCAGTCTGTGGAACCACAGTAGTCTGGAACCACAGTAGTCTGTGGAACAACAGCAGTCTGTGGAACAACAGTAGTCTGTGGAACCACAGTAGTCCCTGGAACCACAG
>NW_025745741.1:429700-453270 GCF_021184085.1 Oncorhynchus gorbuscha | reverse complement strand
CTGTTGTTTCACAGACTACTGTTGTTCCACAGACTACTGTGATTCCACAGACTACTGTGGTTCCACAGACTACTGTGGTTCCACAGACTACTGTTGTTCCACAGACTACTGTTGTTCCACAGACTACTGTGGTTCCACAGACTACTGTTGTTCCACAGACTGCTGTTGTTCCACAGACTACTGTGGTTCCACAGACTACTGTTGTTCCACAGACTACTGTTGTTCCACAGACTGCTGTTGTTCCACATACTACTGTTGTTCCACAGACTACTGTTGTTCCACAGACTACTGTTGTTCCACAGACTACTGTGGTGTTCCACAGACTACTGTTGTCTCCACAGACTACTGTGGTTCCACAGACTACTGTTGTTCCACAGACTGCTGTTGTTCCACAGACTACTGTTGTACCGTCCACAGACTACTGTGGTTCCACACTGTGGTTCCACAGACTACTGTTGTTCCACAGACTGCTGTACCGTGTTCCACAGACTACTGTGGTTCCACAGACTACTGTTGTTCCACAGACTACTGTTGTTCCACAGACTGCTGTTGTTCCACAGACTACTGTTGTTCCACAGACTACTGTTGTTCCACAGACTACTGTTGTTCCACAGACTACTGTGGTTCCACAGACTACTGTGGTTCCACAGACTACTGTTGTTCCACAGACTGCTGTGGTTCCACAGACTGCTGTTGTTCCACAGACTACTGTGGTTCCACAGACTACTGTTGTTCCACAGACTAGTGTGGTTCCACAGACTACTGTTGTTCCACAGACTACTGTTGTTCCACAGACTACTGTGGTTCCACAGACTACTGTTGTTCCACAGACTACTGTGGTTCCACAGACTACTGTTGTTCCACAGACTGCTGTTGTTCCACAGACTACTGTGGTTCCAGACTACTGTGGTTCCACAGACTACTGTGGTTCCACAGACTACTGTTGTTCCACAGACTACTGTTGTTCCACAGACTGCTGTTGTTCCACATACTACTGTTGTTCCACAGACTACTGTTGTTCCACAGACTAATGTGGTTCCACAGACTACTGTGGTTCCACAGACTACTGTTGTTCCACAGACTACTGTTGTTCCACAGACTGCTGTTATTCCCACAGACTACTGTTGTTCCACAGACTACAGACTACTGTGGTTCCACAGACTACAGACTACTGTGGTTCCACAGACTACTGTTGTTCCCACAGACTACTGTGGTTCCACAGACTACTGTGGTTCCACAGACTACTGTTGTTCCACAGACTATCACTGTATTCTGTCTGTCTGTATTTGCAGGATCCACCGTATGGGCTCCTAAAGCATGTACATTATGACATTGGAAATATGTTAGAAAATATAAATATCAGGTACAGTTGACACAATACACGATACTAGCTGAAGTGGATTCCTGTCTGTGGACATTTGATAACCATTACAAAGCATTAATGTGCTTAATGATAAACAGTTTGTTGTTTTGGGGTATAACATTCCTGATCCCAGATCTGTTTGTGCTCTTGCTAACTCCACTGCTGTTGTTGTCAAGAAAAACATGTTTGGCATAACAACGAGTGCCAAGGAGTTGGCGTGACAGTACATACAGACTGTCCCCTCAGGCCATAGCTTTCCTCCTAAAGGACACATCCTTCCCAGAAGCCCTCAGAACTGACTTTTTGTGAAAACAAACTGCATTTATTTACTGAACAATATTTACATATAAAACATTTTTTTAAACGTATCCGTTCTGGAGAGGCTGACTTGAAGTACGAACGGTCGCTTAGTTTTTCTAAATATACTCATAATAGTTTGTTGGTAAAACACCTAAAAATGCAGTTCATAACAACAGAGAACAGAAGACGGCAGGAGATGGGAGAGAAGAGGACACCATGTGGGGGGGACACCTTGTGGGGGGGGGGGGACAACTACTTACTGCACTACTTTTGACCAGAGCACAATGGACCCAGGTCAAGAGTAGTGCACTACTGTTTGGAATGGGACACATCCAATATCCTAAGAGGAGGGGAGAGGGGGACACATCCAATATCAGGAGGGGAGGGACACACACACACACACATCCATCCGAAGAGGAGGGGGAAGGGGGGACACATCCAATATCCGAAGAGGAGGGGAGGGACACACACACACACACACACACACACACACACACACACACACACACACACACACACACACACACACACACACACACACACACACACACACACACACACACACACACACACACACACACAAATCCAATATCCGAAGAGGAGGGGGAGGGGACACATCCAATATCCGAAGAGGAGGGGGAGGGGGCACATCCAATATCCGAAGAGGAGGGGGGAGGGGGGGGACACATCCAATATCCGAAGAGGAGGGGGAGGGGGCACATCCAATATCCGAAGAGGAGGGGGGGAGGGGACACATCCAATATCCGAAGAGGAGGGGGAGGGGGGACACATCCAATATCCGAAGAGGAGGGGGAGGGGGGGACACATCCAATATCCTAAGAGGAGGGGGAAGGGGGAAACATCTAATATCCGAAGAGGAGGGGGAAGGGGGACACACACACACATCCAATATCCGAAGAGGAGGAGGATGGGGGAGGGAGGACACATCCAATATCCTAAGATGAGGGGGAAGGGGGGAAACATCCAATATCCTAAGAGGAGGGGGATGGGGGGAGGGAGGACACATCCAATATCCTAAGAGGAGGGGGATGGGGGAGGGAGGACACATCCAATATCCTAAGAGGAGGGGGAAGGGGGGAAACATCTAATATCCTAAGAGGAGGGGGAAGGGGGGAAACATCCAATATCCTAAGAGGAGGGGGAGGGGGAAACATCCAATATCCTAAGAGGAGGGGGAGGGGGAAACATCCAATATCCTAAGAGGAGGGGGAAGGGGGGAAACATCCAATATCCTAAGAGGAGGGGGGAGGGGGAAACATCCAATATCCTAAGAGGAGGGGGAGGGGGGAAACATCCAATATCCTAAGAGGAGGGGGAGGGGGGACACATCCAATATCCGAAGAGGAGGAGGATGGGGGAGGGCGGACACATCCAATATCCTAAGAGGAGGGGGAAGGGGGGACACACATCCAATATCCTAAGAGGATGGGGAGGGCGGACACATCCAATATCCTAAGAGGAGGGGGAAGGGGGGGACACACATCCAATATCCTAAGAGGAGGGGAAGGGGGGGACACACACATCCAATATCCTAAGAGGAGGGGGAAGGGGGGGGACACACATCCAATATCCTAAGAGGAGGGGGAAGGGGGGACACACATCCAATATCCTAAGAGGAGGGGGAAGGGGGGACACACATCCAATATCCTAAGAGGGGAGGGGGGGACGACACATACAATATCCTAAGAGGGGAGGGGGGGGGGGCACGACACCTTTTACTGAAGTTGGAAACCTCAAATGAGTCGGTTGCATCAATGGCTTCAGCAGCTGTTCCAAGCATGCAGAGGTATCAGTTAAAAGGAAGAATCAGTACACATCTGGTCACTGCTTAGAGCTCGGTCTGTGAATGTAACAGTGGTTACATTTCTCCAGGTCTGTTTACCGAAACAGGTGACAGAGAGACTGCTTCCTTGTCCTTTCAATCCCATATGAACCCCTTTCAAAAGGGGAATTCACAGTTCAAAACACACAAAGCGTCCATGCCACCACTGTTCTGGTAAAAAGCAGAGGGACGGGGCTGGAACAATGGACGGAGCCATGGATACAAGGACAGACCGTCCATGACATCAACATTATAGTTGAACCATGTTTTGAGGCTATATAGTGTTAACATTGACATTCTTTTACAAACCCTGGAGCCATTTACAAGTTAGATTCTTCAAGGATCAATTGGTATAAATCATTATTGAAGAGAAAAATATATCTAAAAGATGGATGAACCTGACGCAGATGAACCCTTTAATGAGAGGAGAAACCGCTGTGAAGAAGTGAGGACTGAGACACATACAAACAGCAGTAAAACACAGAGCAGAAGCTTCGCCTTGGCAGCATCTACAGCAGCTTGGCAAACGAATACCTGGAAGTGGACTTGGAGACTCTGATACTGGATGTTGATTAAAGTAACAGAAATGTATTCCATCTAAACAAAGAAGCTGTTTGTTTTAAAAGTCTGTAGTTTCAACTCTATTTTAAAACTGGAGAAACTTTCCAATACGTTCTAATACAGACTAATACTAATACTGTCTTCTGATTAAGGTGGTGTCTATTTAACCGGCAGAATATTCACGGAGGTGGAGTTCCGCTAGCCCAAAAGGTGAAGCCTTTCCCTAACTCTAACCCTTACCGTAACCTCAAACTAACCGTAAGATAACCTCAAACTAACCGTAAGATAACCTCAAACTAACCTTAACCTCAAACGAACCTTAACATAACCTCAAACGAACCTTAACATAACCTCAAACGAACCTTAACATAACCTCAAACTAACCTTAACCTCAAACTAACCTTAACCTCAAACTAACCTTAACCTCAAACGAACCTTAACATAACCTCAAACGAACCTTAACATAACCTCAAACTAACCTTAACCTCAAACTAACCTTAACATAACCTCAAACTAACCTTAACAACATAATAATTCATTCTCCTCCTATATTAACAATGGAACAATAGAGCAAATGAGACGTAAAATGTCAGCTTGAATCTGTGCGGCAGTCAGAAGCAGTCAGAAGCATCAGAACCAGGAAATACCGACTGACAGAACTGAAACGTCCAGTCAAATACTAAATAACATTGGTAGTGGGTTTGAAAACAGGCAGTATTATAATAATAGAGTATCAGAGTGATACGAGGGTAAAAATACAAAGCATTATTACATTTCAAAATACAAAAGCATTTTAGCATTTTAAAGGTATATATATAAAAATAAAAATAAAAAAAGCACAGGAGGACATAGGTTGTATAAAATGGCACCCTAGTCCCTTTAGAGTGCAGAGGGCCCTGGTCAAAAGTAGTGAACTGAACAGGGAATAGAGTAGCACTTCAGAAGCAGCCATAGTCTGGCGGTTCACAGTGATCTCTCCTCAGCTCAGATCAACGCCCCCCTGAAGGGACGTGATTGGATGTTCTGTCGTTGCCACCGGCAGCGGAGCCTGGCAAGTGGCGTGTCCCGAAGGTTCTCAAACTCGGAGAAACCCAGCTGGTTGAGAAGGTCGTACACCCCGGCCCTGGCTGCCACCTACAGGACAAACACAGGAGAGAAACACAATGAGTAATGACCACAACAGGAGAAACACAATGTGTAAAGACTACAGCAGGAGAAATAGGAGAAACACAATGTGTAAAGACCACAGCAGGAGAAATAGGAGAAACACAATGAGTAATGACCACAGCAGGAGAAACACAATGAGTAAAGACCACAGCAGGAGAAATAGGAGAAACACAATGTGTAAAGACCACAGCAGGAGAAACACAATGAGTAAAGACCACAGCAGGAGAAATAGGAGAAACACAATGTGTAAAGACCACAGCAGGAGAAACACAATGAGTAAAGACCACAACAGGAGAAACACAATGTGTAAAGACCACAGCAGGAGAAACACAATGAGTAAAGACCAGAGCAGGAGAAACACAATGAGTAAAGACCACAGCAGGAGAAACACACAGCAGGAGAAACACAATGTGTAAAGACCACAGCAGGAGAAACACAATGTGTAAAGACCACAGCAGGACAAACAGGAGAAACACAATGAGTAAAGACCACAGCAGGAGAAACACAATTTGTAAAGACCACAACAGGAGAAACACAATGTGTAAAGACCACAACAGGAGAAACAGGAGAAACACAATGTGTAAAGACCACAACGGGAGAAACACAATGAGTAAAGACCACAGCAGGAGAAACACAATGTGTAAAGACCACAACAGGAGAAACAGGAGAAACACAATGTATAAAGACCACAGCAGGAGAAACACAATGAGTAAAGACCACAGCAGGAGAAACACAATGAGTAAAGACCACAGCAGGACAAACAGGAGAAACACAATGTGTAAAGACCACAGCAGGAGAAACACAATGAGTAAAGACCACAGCAGGAGAAACACAATGTGTAAAGACCACAACAGGAGAAACACAATGTGTAAAGACCACAACAGGAGAAACACAATGTATAAAGACCACAGCAGGAGAAACACAATGAGTAAAGACCACAGCAGGAGAAACACAATGTGTAAAGACCACAACAGGAGAAACACAATGTGTAAAGACCACAACAGGAGAAACACAATGTATAAAGACCACAGCAGGAGAAACACAATGAGTAAAGACCACAACAGGAGAAACACAATGTGTAAAGACCACAACAGGAGAAACACAATGTGTAAAGACCACAACAGGAGAAACACAATGTATAAAGACCACAGCAGGAGAAACACAATGAGTAAAGACCACAACAGGAGAAACACAATGTGTAAAGACCACAACAGGAGAAACAGGAGAAACACAATGTATAAAAACCACAACAGGAGAAACAGGAGGAACACAATGAGTAAAGACCACAGCAGGACAAACAGGAGAAACACAATGAGTAAAGACCACAGCAGGACAAACAGGAGAAACACAATGCATAAAGACCACAGCAGGAGAAACACAATGTATAAAGACCACAACAGGAGAAACAGGAGAAACACAATGAGTAAAGACCACAGCAGGAGAAACACAATGTGTAAAGACCACAGCAGGAGAAACAGGAGAAACACAATGCATAAAGACCACAGCAGGAGAAACACAATGAGTAAAGACCACAACAGGAGAAACAGGAGAAACACAATGAGTAAAGACCACAGCAGGAGAAACACAATGTATAAAGACCACAACAGGAGAAACACAATGTGTAAAGACCACAACAGGAGAAACACAATGTATAAAGACCACAGCAGGAGAAACACAATGTATAAAGACCACAGCAGGAGAAACACAATGTATAAAGACCACAGCAGGAGAAACACAATGTATAAAGACCACAGCAGGAGAAACACAATGTATAAAGACCACAGCAGGAGAAACACAATGTATAAAGACCACAACAGGAGAAACACAATGTATAAAGACCACAGCAGGAGAAACACAATGTATAAAGACCACAGCAGGAGAAACACAATGTATAAAGACCACAGCAGGAGAAACACAATGAGTAAAGACCACAGCAGGAGAAACACAATGTATAAAGACCACAACAGGAGAAACAGGAGAAACACAATGAGTAAAGACCACAGCAGGAGAAACACAATGAGTAAAGACCACAGCAGGAGAAACAGGAGAAACACAATGCATAAAGACCACAGCAGGAGAAACACAATGTGTAAAGACCACAACAGGAGAAACAGGAGAAACACAATGAGTAAAGACCACAACAGGAGAAACAGGAGAAACACAATGTGTAAAGACCACAACAGGAGAAACAGGAGAAACACAATGTGTAAAGACCACAACAGGAGAAACACAATGAGTAAAGACCACAACAGGAGAAACAGGAGAAACACAATGAGTAAAGACCACAACAGGAGAAACACAATGTGTAAAGACCACAGCAGGAGAAACACAATGAGTAAAGACCACAACAGGAGAAACACAATGTGTAAAGACCACAGCAGGAGAAACACAATGAGTAAAGACCACAGCAGGAGAAACAGGAGAAACACAATGTGTAAAGACCACAACAGGAGAAACACAATGAGTAAAGACCACAGCAGGAGAAACAGGAGAAACACAATGTGTAAAGACCACAGCAGGACAAACAGGAGAAACACAATGAGTAAAGACCACAGCAGGAGAAACAGGAGAAACACAATGTGTAAAGACCACAGCAGGAGAAACACAATGTGTAAAGACCACAGCAGGAGAAACAGGAGAAACACAATGTGTAAAGACCACAACAGGAGAAACACAATGAGTAAAGACCACAACAGGAGAAACAGGAGAAACACAATGAGTAAAGACCACAGCAGGAGAAACACAATGAGTAAAGACCACAGCAGGAGAAACAGGAGAAACACAATGAGTAAAGACCACAGCAGGAGAAACAGGAGAAACACAATGTGTAAAGACCACAGCAGGAGAAACACAATGAGTAAAGACCACAGCAGGAGAAACAGGAGAAACACAATGAGTAAAGACCACAACAGGAGAAACACAATGAGTAAAGACCACAGCAGGAGAAACACAATGTATAAAGACCACAGCAGGAGAAACAGGAGAAACACAATGAGTAAAGACCACAGCAGGAGAAACAGGAGAAACACAATGTGTAAAGACCACAGCAGGAGAAACACAATGTGTAAAGACCACAGCAGGAGAAACAGGAGAAACACAATGTGTAAAGACCACAGCAGGAGAAACACAATGAGTAAAGACCACAGCAGGAGAAACAGGAGAAACACAATGAGTAAAGACCACAGCAGGAGAAACAGGAGAAACACAATGTGTAAAGACCACAGCAGGAGAAACACAATGAGTAAAGACCACAGCAGGAGAAACAGGAGAAACACAATGAGTAAAGACCACAACAGGAGAAACACAATGAGTAAAGACCACAGCAGGAGAAACACAATGAGTAAAGACCACAGCAGGAGAAACAGGAGAAACACAATGTGTAAAGACCACAGCAGGAGAAACACAATGAGTAAAGACCACAGCAGGAGAAACAGGAGAAACACAATGAGTAAAGACCACAACAGGAGAAACACAATGAGTAAAGACCACAACAGGAGAAACACAATGAGTAAAGACCACAACAGGAGAAACAGGAGAAACACAATGTGTAAAGACCACAGCAGGAGAAACAGGAGAAACACAATGTGTAAAGACCACAACAGGAGAAACACAATGAGTAAAGACCACAACAGGAGAAACACAATGAGTAAAGACCACAACAGGAGAAACACAATGTATAAAGACCACAGCAGGACAAACACAATGTGTAAAGACCACAGCAGGAGAAACAGGAGAAACACAATGCATAAAGACCACAGCAGGAGAAACACAATGCATAAAGACCACAGCAGGAGAAACACAATGTGTAAAGACCACAGCAGGAGAAACACAATGTGTAAAGACCACAGCAGGAGAAACACAATGAGTAAAGACCACAGCAGGAGAAACACAATGAGTAAAGACCACAACAGGAGAAACAGGAGAAACACAATGTGTAAAGACCACAGCAGGACAAACAGGAGAAACACAATGTGTAAAGACCACAGCAGGAGAAACACAATGAGTAAAGACCACAACAGGAGAAACACAATGAGTAAAGACCACAGCAGGAGAAACACAATGAGTAAAGACCACAGCAGGAGAAACAGGAGAAACACAATGAGTAAAGACCACAACAGGAGAAACACAATGAGTAAAGACCACAACAGGAGAAACACAATGAGTAAAGACCACAACAGGAGAAACACAATGAGTAAAGACCACAACAGGAGAAACACAATGAGTAAAGACCACAACAGGAGAAACACAATGAGTAAAGACCACAACAGGAGAAACACAATGAGTAAAGACCACAACAGGAGAAACACAATGAGTAAAGACCACAACAGGAGAAACACAATGAGTAAAGACCACAACAGGAGAAACAGGAGAAACACAATGAGTAAAGACCACAGCAGGAGAAACACAATGTGTAAAGACCACAGCAGGAGAAACACAATGAGTAAAGACCACAACAGGAGAAACAGGAGAAACACAATGAGTAAAGACCACAACAGGAGAAACACAATGTGTAAAGACCACAACAGGAGAAACACAATGTGTAAAGACCACAGCAGGAGAAACAGGAGAAACACAATGTGTAAAGACCACAGCAGGAGAAACACAATGAGTAAAGACCACAGCAGGAGAAACACAATGTGTAAAGACCACAGCAGGACAAACAGGAGAAACACAATGTGTAAAGACCACAGCAGGACAAACAGGAGAAACACAATGTGTAAAGACCACAGCAGGAGAAACACAATGAGTAAAGACCACAGCAGGAGAAACACAATGTGTAAAGACCACAGCAGGAGAAACACAATGTGTAAAGACCACAACAGGACAAACAGGAGAAACACAATGTGTAAAGACCACAGCAGGAGAAACACAATGAGTAAAGACCACAACAGGAGAAACACAATGTATAAAGACCACAGCAGGAGAAACACAATGTATAAAGACCACAGCAGGACAAACAGGAGAAACACAATGTGTAAAGACCACAGCAGGAGAAACACAATGTATAAAGACCACAACAGGAGAAACACAATGAGTAAAGACCACAACAGGAGAAACACAATGAGTAAAGACCACAGCAGGAGAAACACAATGAGTAAAGACCACAACAGGAGAAACAGGAGAAACACAATGTGTAAAGACCACAGCAGGAGAAACAGGAGAAACACAATGTGTAAAGACCACAACAGGAGAAACACAATGAGTAAAGACCACAGCAGGAGAAACACAATGAGTAAAGACCACAACAGGAGAAACAGGAGAAACACAATGTGTAAAGACCACAGCAGGAGAAACACAATGTGTAAAGACCACAGCAGGAGAAACACAATGAGTAAAGACCACAGCAGGAGAAACACAATGTGTAAAGACCACAGCAGGAGAAACACAATGAGTAAAGACCACAACAGGAGAAACACAATGAGTAAAGACCACAGCAGGAGAAACACAATGAGTAAAGACCACAGCAGGAGAAACACAATGTGTAAAGACCACAGCAGGAGAAACACAATGAGTAAAGACCACAACAGGAGAAACACAATGAGTAAAGACCACAGCAGGAGAAACACAATGTATAAAGACCACAGCAGGAGAAACACAATGTATAAAGACCACAGCAGGAGAAACAGGAGAAACACAATGAGTAAAGACCACAGCAGGAGAAACACAATGTATAAAGACCACAGCAGGAGAAACACAATGTATAAAGACCACAGCAGGAGAAACAGGAGAAACACAATGTATAAAGACCACAGCAGGAGAAACACAATGTGTAAAGACCACAGCAGGAGAAACACAATGTATAAAGACCACAGCAGGAGAAACAGGAGAAACACAATGAGTAAAGACCACAGCAGGAGAAACACAATGTGTAAAGACCACAGCAGGAGAAACACAATGTATAAAGACCACAGCAGGAGAAACAGGAGAAACACAATGAGTAAAGACCACAGCAGGAGAAACACAATGAGTAAAGACCACAGCAGGAGAAACACAATGTATAAAGACCACAGCAGGAGAAACACAATGTATAAAGACCACAGCAGGAGAAACAGGAGAAACACAATGAGTAAAGACCACAGCAGGAGAAACACAATGTGTAAAGACCACAGCAGGAGAAACAGGAGAAACACAATGAGTAAAGACCACAGCAGGAGAAACACAATGAGTAAAGACCACAGCAGGAGAAACACAATGAGTAAAGACCACAGCAGGAGAAACAGGAGAAACACAATGAGTAAAGACCACAGCAGGAGAAACACAATGTGTAAAGACCACAGCAGGAGAAACAGGAGAAACACAATGAGTAAAGACCACAGCAGGAGAAACACAATGTGTAAAGACCACAGCAGGAGAAACAGGAGAAACACAATGAGTAAAGACCACAGCAGGAGAAACACAATGAGTAAAGACCAGAGCAGAGCAGCCACCTGGGAGAACCACAGCAGGAAGAACAGGAGAGACAGCTATTGGTTAGAAGACAGCTGGTTGAGGTCCCCCACACAACCACAGCAGGAGACACACACAGGAAACAACTTAAGAAGTAAGAACAGAGAGGGCTGAAACATCAATGCACTTTGTTTGTGAGTGATCTCTGACCAAAACAGTTGCATTTAACTCTACTTACAATGTCCTGTTAACACCCTACATAACCACAGGAGATACACAGGGTCAAGCTGAACCCAAATGACCCTGTTTCCCGGTGTTAGTGAACAATATATAATTATTCCTCCTTCTGGCTCCTCCTGAACCAACACAGTTGTTTTCTATTCTACTTACAACTAATTCAATTAACATGTTTTTTTTTATATTTAAAGAAAACAATAGATATTTGACCCAACTCTCCTCTGCGACACCTGGTCTCGCTCTCTCTCTGTGCGAAACCTGGTCTCGCTCTCTCTCTGTGCGAAACCTGGTCTCGCTCTCTCTCTGTGCGAAACCTGGTCTCGCTCTCTCTCTGTGCGAAACTTGGTCTCGCTCTCTCTCTGTGCGACACCTGGTCTCTCTCTGTGCGACACCTGGTCTCTCTCTCTCTGCGCGACACCTGGTCTCTCTCTCTCTGCGCGACACCTGGTCTCTCTCTCTCTGCGCGACACCTGGTCTCTCTCTCTCTGTGCGACACCTGTTCTCTCTCTCTCTGTGCGACACCTGGTCTCTCTCTCTCTGTGCGACACCTGGTCTCTTTCTCTGTGTGACACCTGGTCTCTTTCTCTGTGTGATACCTGGTCTCTCTCTCTGTGCGACACCTGGTCTCTCTCTCTCTGTGCAACACCTGGTCTCTCTCTCTCTCTGTGCGACACCTGGTCTCTCTCTCTGTGCGACACCTGGTCTCTCTCTCTCCCTGTGCGACACCTGGTCTCTCTCTCCCTGTACGACACCTGGTCTCTCTCTCTCTCCCTGCGCGACACCTGGTCTCTCTCTCTCTGCGCGACACCTGGTCTCTCTCTCTGCGCGACACCTGGTCTCTCTCTCTGCGCGACACCTGGTCTCTTTCTCTGTGTGACACCTGGTCTCTTTCTCTGTGTGACACCTGGTCTCTTGCTCTCTCTCTCTCTCTGCGTGACACCTGGTCTCTCTCTATGTGCGACACCTGGTCTCTCTCTCTCTGCGACACCTGGTCTCTCTCTCTGTGTGACACCTGGTGTCTCTCTGTGTGACACCTGGTGTCTCTCTGTGTGACACCTGGTGTCTCTCTCTGTGCGACACCTGGTCTCTCTCTCTGTGCGACACCTGGTCTCTTTCTCTGTGTGACACCTGGTCTCTCTCTCTGTGCGACACCTGGTCTCTTTCTCTGTGTGACACCTGGTCTCTTTCTCTGTGCGACACCTGGTCTCTTTCTCTGTGCGACACCTGGTCTCTTTCTCTGTGTGACACCTGGTCTTTCTCTCTGCGCGACACCTGGTCTCTCTCTCTGCGTGACACCTGGTGTCTCTCTCTGTGCGACACCTGGTCTCTCTCTCTGTGCGACACCTGGTCTCTCTCTCTGAGCGACACCTGGTCTCTCTCTCTCTCCCTGCGTGACACCTGGTCTCTCTCTCTGCGCAACACCTGGTCTCTCTCTGTGTGACACCTGGTCTCTCTCTCTCTGCAACACCTGGTCTCTCTCTCTCTGCGACACCTGGTCTCTCTCTCTGTGACACCTGGTCTCTCTCTCTGCGACATCTGGTCTCTCTGTCTGTGACACCTGGTCTCTCTCTCTGTGACACCTGGTCTCTCTCTCTGTGACACCTGGTCTCTCTCTCTCTGCGACACCTGGTCTCTCTCTCTGAGTGACACCTGGTCTCTCTCTGTGTGACACCTGGTGTCTCTCTGTGCGACACCTGGTCTCTCTCTCTGTGACACCTGGTCTCTCTCTCTCTGCGTGACACCTGGTCTCTCTCTGTGTGACACCTGGTCTCTCTCTGTGTGACACCTGGTGTCTCTCTGTGCGACACCTGGTCTCTCTCTCTGCGACACCTGGTCTCTCTCTCTGTGACACCTGGTCTCTCTCTCGCTGTGACACCTGGTCTCTCTCTCTGCGTGACACCTGGTCTCTCTCTATGTGCGACACCTGGTCTCTCTGTGCGACACCTGGTCTCTCTCTATGTGCGACACCTGGTCTCTCTCTGTGCGACACCTGGTCTCTCTCTATGTGCGACACCTGGTCTCTCTCTGTGCGACACCTGGTCTCTCTCTCTCTATGTGCGACACCTGGTCTCTCTCTCCCTGTGCGACACCTGGTCTCTTTCTCTGTGTGACACCTGGTCTCTTTCTCTGTGACACCTGGTCTCTTTCTCTGTGCGACACCTGGTCTCTCTCTCTCTGCGACACCTGGTCTCTCTCTCTCTCTGTGACACCTGGTCTCTCTCTCTGTGCGACACCTGGTCTCTTTCTCTGTGTGACACCTGGTCTCTCTCTCTGTGCGACACCTGGTCTCTTTCTCTGTGTGACACCTGGTCTCTTTCTCTGTGCGACACCTGGTCTCTCTCTCTCTGCGACACCTGGTCTTTCTCTCTCTGTGACACCTGGTCTCTCTCTCCCTGTGCGACACCTGGTCTCTTTCTCTGTGTGACACCTGGTCTCTCTCTCTGTGCGACACCTGGTCTCTCTCTCTGTGACACCTGTTCTCTCCCTCTCTGTGCGACACCTGGTCTCTCTCTCTCTGCGACACCTGGTCTCTCTCTCTCTGTGACACCTGGTCTCTCTCTCCCTGTGCGACACCTGGTCTCTCTCTCTCTGCGACACCTGGTCTCTCTCTCTCTGTGACACCTGGTCTCTCTCTCCCTGTGCGACACCTGGTCTCTTTCTCTGTGTGACACCTGGTCTCTCTCTCTGTGCGACACCTGGTCTCTCTCTCTCTGTGACACCTGGTCTCTCCCTCTCTGTGCGACACCTGGTCTCTCTCTCCCTGTGCGACACCTGGTCTCTCTCTCTCTGCGACACCTGGTCTCTCTCTCTCTGCGACACCTGGTCTCTCTCTCCCTGTGCGACACCTGGTCTCTTTCTCTGTGTGACACCTGGTCTCTCTCTCTCTGTGACACCTGGTCTCTCCCTCTCTGTGCGACACCTGGTCTCTCTCTCCCTGTGCGACACCTGGTCTCTCTCTCTCTGCGACACCTGGTCTCTCTCTCTCTGCGACACCTGGTCTCTCTCTCCCTGTGCGACACCTGGTCTCTTTCTCTGTGTGACACCTGGTCTCTCTCTCTGTGCGACACCTGGTCTCTCTCTCTGTGACACCTGTTCTCTCCCTCTCTGTGCGACACCTGGTCTCTCTCTCTCTGCGACACCTGGTCTCTCTCTCTCTGTGACACCTGGTCTCTCTCTCCCTGTGCGACACCTGGTCTCTCTCTCTCTGCGACACCTGGTCTCTCTCTCTCTGTGACACCTGGTCTCTCTCTCCCTGTGCGACACCTGGTCTCTTTCTCTGTGTGACACCTGGTCTCTCTCTCTGTGCGACACCTGGTCTCTCTCTCTCTCTCTGTGACACCTGGTCTCTCCCTCTCTGTGCGACACCTGGTCTCTCTCTCCCTGTGCGACACCTGGTCTCTCTCTCTCTGCGACACCTGGTCTCTCTCTCTCTGCGACACCTGGTCTCTCTCTCCCTGTGCGACACCTGGTCTCTTTCTCTGTGTGACACCTGGTCTCTCTCTCTCTGTGACACCTGGTCTCTCCCTCTCTGTGCGACACCTGGTCTCTCTCTCCCTGTGCGACACCTGGTCTCTCTCTCTCTGCGACACCTGGTCTCTCTCTCTCTGCGACACCTGGTCTCTCTCTCTCCTGTGCGACACCTGGTCTCTTTCTCTGTGTGACACCTGGTCTCTCTCTCTGTGCGACACCTGGTCTCTCTCTCTCTGTGACACCTGGTCTCTCCCTCTCTGTGCGACACCTGGTCTCTCTCTCTCTGTGACACCTGGTCTCTCTCTCTGTGTGACACCTGGTCTCTCTCTCTGTGCGACACCTGGTCTCTCTCTCTCTGTGACACCTGGTCTCTCCCTCTCTGTGCGACACCTGGTCTCTCTCTCTCTGTGACACCTGGTCTCTCTCTCTCTGCGCGACACCTGGTCTCTCTCTCTGCGCGACACCTGTTCTCTCTCTCTGCGTGACAAAAGTAGTGCACCATCTAGGGAATAGGGTGCCATTTCAGACACAGTTCTGTTTAGATCAGGTAGCTCTTTCAAGTTGGTCACTTACTCACTATATAGTTGACCTACATTTTCTTTTCACCACAAATATACTTCTGATACATGAAATGTGATCTCCTCAGACGGCCAAAGCAGTGGTGGAAAAAGTACCCACTTGTCATACTTGAGTAAAAGTAAAGACACCTTAAGAGAAAATGACTGAAGTAAAAGGGTTGGGATGACCATGGATGTTCTCTTGATAAGTGTGTGACTTAGACCATTTTACTGTCTGTCCTGCTAAACACTCAAAATGTACCAAGTACTTTTGGGTGTCAGGGAAAATGTATGGAGTAAAAATAACATACTTTTCTTTAAGGAATGTACTGAAGTAATAGTTGTGAAAAACATAAATAGAAAAGTATACTTTTTACTTAAGGACCTTGGACCACTGGTAACCTCTGAATCAGATGAAGTGGAAATGCTTTTAACATTTCCATACATTTATATATGCCATTTTAGCAGACGCTTTTATCCAAAGCGACTTACAGTCATGTGTGCATACATTCTACGTATGGGTGGTCCCGGGGATCGAACCCACTACCCTGGCGTTACAAGCGCCATGCTCTACCAACTGAGCTACAGAAGGACCAGCCTGCGTGGAATCAGAAGTGCTGTTACTAGAAGATATGGAGTATTTACAGTCCAATGTTTGCTTTAAAGATGCACCGGGAATGACAATTGGTAAACAATGGTTCTGGAGGCCATATGAGTCTATGGAGAAACTGCTGAAGACATTGTCTGCGTCCCAAACAGTGGTACCCTATTCCCTATATAGTGCACTACTTCTGACCAGAGCCCTATATTCCTTATTCCCTATATAGTGCACTACTTCTGACCAGAGCCCTATATTCCTTATTCCCTATATAGTGCACTACTTTTGACCAGAGCCCTATATTCCTTATTCCCTATATAGTGCACTACTTTTGACCAGAGCCCTATATTCTTTATTCCCTATATAGTGCACTACTTTTGACCAGAGCCCTATATTCCTTGTTCCCTATATAGTGCACTACTTTTGACCAGAGCCCTATATTCCTTATTCCCTATATAGTGCACTACTTTTGACCAGAGCCCTATATTCCTTATTCCCTATATAGTGCACTACTTTTGACCAGAGCCCTATATTCCTTATTCCCTATATAGTGCACTACTTTTGACCAGAGCCCTATATTCCTTGTTCCCTATATAGTGCACTACTTTTGACCAGAGCCCTATATTCTTTATTCCCTATATAGTGCACTACTTTTGACCAGAGCCCTATATTCCTTGTTCCCTATATAGTGCACTACTTTTGACCAGAGCCCTATATTCCTTATTCCCTATATAGTGCACTACTTTTGACCAGAGCCCTATATTCCTTATTCCCTATATAGTGCACTACTTTTGACCAGAGCCCTATATTCCTTATTCCCTATATAGTGCACTACTTTTGACCAGAGCCCCTTTAGTCTGGAAAACCCAACCCGGCAACAATGACTAGAGTCTGGGTTTCAATGACGGACTCGTTTGGCAACTTCTGGGGTGGGTCATTTACATTACATTTACATTTAAGTCATTTAGCAGACGCTCTTATCCAGAGCGACTTACAAATTGGTCCATCAGACAGGCAACTCTCCTAACAAATCACAGGCCACAACGTCGCGATTCAAAACCAAAGTTTCCAGGCAAAGCCTTTTTAGTGAAGGTAGTTGATGCACATTTGCCAGTAGCCAATCACAAAATGCACTCCTGAAAGAAAGAAAAAAAACACTGATCTCCATCTTGCTAGTTACTATTTTAGTATGTTATTTACGTGGACAGAGTAGAGATGTGGGCATGGTTCCTCTAAGCCAAAAGAGTCCATCGTTGAAAGCAGATCCATGTCCCTGTGGCCTGGGGTTGGGCGTCCCAGACTAAGAGCCCTCTATAGATGCCATTTGGAACCCAGCCATTTCCAGTCTCTGCTGGAGAGTTGTTGGGTATGTCAAACATGCTGAAGGACCGATTGGGGAACAATGGTTGAGATAATCATTGTTTGGTAATATCCTTATTACTCTTCAACCATTGATTATAGCTTAGAAAGCCAGCATTGTAGAGCCAGCAAAGAGAGCAGACCTTGTGGTATAACGCTGTGGCCTTGTCTCTGACCACGCTATATAGAGCGCTCCAATAGAATCCAGATTATGTAGCACTGAAAGCATTTTCAACCGTCTACTATGTCACTGTTGGAGAAATATGTTCAGCAACTCAGCAAGAATCCACGAGACCTTATCCATTCTGAGCTGATTCATACAGAACAAAACAAGATGTGCAGTTTCCATCAAATGGTACAGCACGGTGCTGCTCACTATCCAGGAAACACAGAGACAAGTACATGGTCATTTAGCACACGTTTGTACCCAGAGTGACTTACAGTCGGGTGGTTCTCTCACCTTTAAGATGAATGCACTAATCAAAGTCAGTACATACATCTGCAGTAAACAAATCAGCCCTAATGACCCATAGCTAACTGGAAACACTACAGAATGGGTCCAGCCAAACTGACCATGCAGCAGGTTTGACTCCCAACTGGCCGAGAATCCATAGATTTAACATGGAAATAATTCCACTAAAGAATGGGTCCAGCAGGTCCATCAGTATGACTCCATCAGTATGGCTCCAGGTCCATCAGTATGACTCCATCAGTATGGCTCCAGGTCCATTAGTATGACTCCATCAGTATGGGTCCAGGTCCATCAGTATGACTCCATCAGTATGGCTCCAGGTCCATTAGTATGACTCCATCAGTATGGGTCCAGGTCCATCAGTATGACTCCATCAGTATGGCTCCAGGTCCATCAGTATGACTCCAGGTCCATCAGTATGGGTCCAGGTCCATCAGTATGACTCCATCAGTATGGCTCCAGGTCCATCAGTATGGCTCCAGGTCCATCAGTATGACTCCATCAGTATGACTCCATCAGTATGACTCCATCAGTATGGCTCCAGGTCCATCAGTATGGCTCCATCAGTATGGCTCCATCAGTATCGCTCCAGGTCCATCAGTATGGCTCCTGGTCCATCAGTATGGCTCCAGGTCCATCAGTATGGCTCCATCAGTATGACTCCATGTCCATCAGTATGACTCCATCAGTATGGCTCCATCAGTATGGCTCCAGGTCCATCAGTATGGCTCCAGGTCCATCAGTATGGCTCCAGGTCCATCAGTATGGCTCCATCAGTATGGCTCCATCAGTATGGCTCCAGGTCCATCAGAATGGCTCCAGGTCCATCAGTATGGCTCCAGGTCCATCAGTATGACTCCATCAGTATGGCTCCAGGTCCATCAGTACGACTCCATCAGTATGGCTCCAGGTCTATCAGTATGACTCCAGGTCCATCAGTATGACTCCATCAGAATGACTCCAGGTCCATCAGTATGACTCCAGGTCCATCAGTATGACTCCAGGTCCATCAGTATGACTCCAGGTCCATCAGTATGACTCCATCAGTATGGCTCCAGGTCCATCAGTATGACTCCAGGTCCATCAGTATGACTCCATCAGTATGGCTCCAGGTCCATCAGTATGACTCCAGGTCCATCAGTATGACTCCAGGTCCATCAGTATGACTCCATCAGAATGACTCCAGGTCCATCAGTATGACTCCAGGTCCATCAGTATGACTCCAGGTCCATCAGTATGACTCCATCAGTATGGCTCCAGGTCCATCAGTATGACTCCAGGTCCATCAGTATGACTCCATCAGTATGGCTCCAGGTCCATCAGTATGACTCCATCAGTATGGCTCCAGGTCCATCAGTATGACTCCAGGTCCATCAGTATGACTCTAGGTCCATCAGTATGACTCCAGGTCCATCAGTATGACTCCATCAGTATGGCTCCAGGTCCATCAGTATGACTCCATCAGTATGGCTCCAGGTCCATCAGTATGACTCCATCAGTATGGCTCCAGGTCCATCAGTATGACTCCAGGTCCATCAGTATGACTCCAGGTCCATCAGTATGACTCCATCAGTATGACTCCAGGTCCATCAGTATGGCTCCATCAGTATGACTCCAGGTCCATCAGTATGGCTCCATCAGTATGGCTCCAGGTCCATCAGTATGACTCCATCAGTATGACTCCATCAGTATGACTCCAGGTCCATCAGTATGACTCCATCAGTATGGCTCCAGGTCCATCAGTATGACTCCATCAGTATGGCTCCAGGTCCATCAGTATGACTCTAGGTCCATCAGTATGGCTCCAGGTCCATCAGTATGGCTCCAGGTCCATCAGTATGACTCCATCAGTATGGCTCCAGGTCCATCAGTATGGCTCCATCAGTATGACTCCAGGTCCATCAGTATGGCTCCAGGTCCATCAGTATGGCTCCAGGTCTATCAGTATGACTCCATCAGTATGGCTCCAGGTCTATCAGTATGACTCCATCAGTATGGCTCCAGGTCCATCAGTATGACTCCAGGTCCATCAGTATGACTCCATCAGTATGGCTCCTGGTCCATCAGTATGACTCCATCAGTATGGCTCCAGGTCCATTAGTATGACTCCATCAGTATGGGTCCAGGTCCATCAGTATGACTCCATCAGTATGGCTCCAGGTCCATTAGTATGACTCCATCAGTATAGGTCCAGGTCCATCAGTATGACTCCATCAGTATGGCTCCAGGTCCATTAGTATGACTCCATCAGTATGGGTCCAGGTCCATCAGTATGACTCCATCAGTATGGCTCCAGGTCCATCAGTATGACTCCAGGTCCATCAGTATGGGTCCAGGTCCATCAGTATGACTCCATCAGTATGGCTCCAGGTCCATCAGTATGGCTCCAGGTCCATCAGTATGACTCCATCAGTATTACTCCATCAGTATGACTCCATCAGTATGGCTCCAGGTCCATCAGTATGGCTCCAGGTCCATCAGTATGACTCCAGGTCCATCAGTATGACTCTAGGTCCATCAGTATGGCTCCATCAGTATGACTCCAGGTCCATCAGTATGGCTCCAGGTCCATCAGTATGGCTCCAGGTCTATCAGTATGACTCCATCAGTATGGCTCCAGGTCCATCAGTATGGCTCCATCAGTATGACTCCATCAGTTTGGCTCCAACAGTATGGCTCCAGGTCCATCAGTATGACTCCATCAGTATGACTCCAGGTCTATCAGTATGACTCCATCAGTATGGCTCCAGGTCCATCAGTATGACTCTAGGTCCATCAGTATGGCTCCATCAGTATGACTCCATCAGTATGGCTCCATCAGTATGACTCCAGGTCCATCAGTATGGCTCCAGGTCCATCAGTATGGCTCCAGGTCCATCAGTATGACTCCATCAGTATGACTCTAGGTCCATCAGTATGGCTCCAGGTCCATCAGTATGGCTCCAGGTCCATCAGTATGGCTTCAGGTCCATCAGTATGACTCCATCAGTATGGCTCCAGGTCCATCAGTATAACTCCATCAGTATGACTCCAGGTCCATCAGTATGGCTCCAGGTCCATCAGTATGGCTCCAGGTCCATCAGTATGACTCCATCAGTATGACTCCAGGTCCATCAGTATGGCTCCATCAGTATGGCTCCAGGTCCATCAGTATGTCTCCATCAGTATGACTCCAGGTCCATCAGTATGGCTCCAGGTCCATCAGTATGGCTCCATCAGTATGGCTCCAGGTCCATCAGTATGGCTCCAGGTCCATCAGTATGACTCCAGGTCCATCAGTATGGCTCCATCAGTATGGCTCCAGGTCCATCAGTATGTCTCCATCAGTATGACTCCAGGTCCATCAGTATGACTCCAGGTCCATCAGTATGGCTCCAGGTCCATTCTGTTAAAAGGTTGCTTGGGGACTTAGCCCTTACTGGAGACCTCTGTGTGTCTGGGTGTTGGGGAGCATGTGGGCCTCGGCTGATGGGTGTTGGGGAGCGTGTGGGCCTCGGCTGATGGGTGTTGGGGAGCGTGTGGTCCTCGGCTGATGGGTGTTGGGGAGCGTGTGGTCCTCGGCTGATCGGTGTTGGGGAGCGTGTGGGTCTCAGCTGATCGGTGTTGGGGAGCGTGTGGGTCTCGGCTGATGGGTGTTGGGGAGCGTGTGGTCCTCGGCTGATGGGTGTTGGGGAGCGTGTGGTCCTCGGCTGATCGGTGTTGGGGAGGGTGTGGGCCTCGGCTGATGGGTGTTGGGGAGGGTGTGGGCCTCGGCTGATGGGTGTTGGGGAGCGTGTGGGTCTCGGCTGATGGGTGTTGGGGAGGGTGTGGGTCTCGGCTGATGGGTGTTGGGGAGCGTGTGGGCCTCGGCTGATGGGTGTGGGCCTCGGCTGATGGGTGTTGGGGAGCGTGTGGGCCTCGGCTGATGGGTGTTGGGGAGCGTGTGGGCCTCGGCTGACTCAAGCCAAAGGTGAGCATCGCCGGTGAATAAAGGAAGTATTTTCCCCCTCTTTCTCCCTCCCAAAAAAATGAAGCCATCACAGACAGGAAGTAGTTTTTCCCTTTCTCTTCTTATGAAATGGTTTGCCCTCTGGGCCCTGGCTGAAGTGTGCCTGCCTGTGTGTTGTGTCTGTTCGGTGACTGACTGTCCAGTGTGTAGTTGTGATAGTGAACAAAGCTGGCAGACCTGGTCTTTCATCTCCTACTGAGAAGATCCCACAGGCCAATAGTCATTAGGAGCCTGGCGCCAATGCTAGTACAGGGGTAGTGAGGTGAGTAGGTGTTTGTGTGTGTGTGTGTCTGTGAGTTAGGGTCTTGTCCCACAGTCGACTATGTGAAAGGCCCCACATACCAGGCGGGTACGGTGAACAGGGAGGCCTCTGTAGCACACATCAAAATAGCTGGGCTGACTGATTGGCTGCCCCTCCGGGAGGCATCTGTGGCATCCGCCATACACAAACCTGTTCATTGTACAATGAACCACCTCACGTCTCGTCCGCAAAACAGGCATTTCAAATTTCCTCTGATAATTTTCCTCTGATGCAACGAACCTACCGGTACATACAGAGGCAATGAGGCCTAGTTAATGATACGTATGTGGATGTTGCACACTGGTAGCTTTTTCAAATCTTTGGTTGACGTACCACTTCAACCTACACCGATGCATGGCAAAGGAATGTACTGGACTCCAACACACACACACACACACTCGCACACACACACACGCACCCACACCCACACCCACACACACACACACACACACACACACACACACACACACACACACACACACACACACACACACACACACACACACACACACACAGGACTAAGATGGAACGCCGTTTCTGACGCTCGTCGGATGTGGCAGGGCAAACTATCACAGATTACAAAGGGAAGCCCCAGTGATGCGAGCCGACCAGACGAGCTAAATGCCTTCTATGTTTGCTTCGAGGCAAGCAACACTGAAGCATGCATAAGAGCACCAGCTGTTCCAGACGGCGAGGCCAGACAGATTACCAGGATGCGTACTCCGAGTATATACTAACCAGCTGGCATCTCCCTGACCTCTCCCTGACCTCAACCTCTCCCTGATCCAGTCTGTAATACCTACATGTTTCAAGAAGACCACCATAGTCCCTGTGTCCAAGAACCTGCCAAGGTAACCTGTCTAAATGACTATCGACCCATAGCACTTACATCCGTAGCCATGAAATGCTTTGAAAGGCTGGTCATAGCTCACATCAACTCTATCATCCCAGACACCCTGGACCCAC
>NW_025745741.1:422200-424700 GCF_021184085.1 Oncorhynchus gorbuscha | reverse complement strand
TCTCTGATTGGGAACCATACTTAGGTAGCCCTCTTTCCCTCCTTTCGTTGTGCGTAGTTGACTTTGTTTAGAGGCATCATAAAAACACGGTCGTTTCCTTGTTTTTTTGACGACATTTACTCAATAAACAGAAATGTACGCTCACCACGCTGCACCTTGGTCTTCTCCCAGCCACGGCCGTGACACACTGCAACAGTTCTTCAGGTCCTGGCTGTCTCTGGTCAGGTCATTCACTCTTTTAATTGTCGAATCCACCAGTATTTGGACAAAACACTTGAAGCTATTTTCTTGTCGTGGTAACAACTGCTTGTAGAACTCTTTTTGTTCAATTTTAAGATGCTTTACCTGTGATAGAGAGACACCACTGTCCTCAATGGTACTCCTGACGGTTTTGGTCTTTGTCATGGTAGCTATCAACGTAGGTTACACTGTTACTCCTCACAGTTCCAGACAGGGCAGGTCACAGAGAAGATTGAAAACAACAACAAACAAACAGCAGGGATCTAGACAGTCACAAACCCGGGACAATCCGCGGTCCCAGCCACAATGGCTAACCTTGTCGCGAGCTGCGTTCAAGCCCTCAAGAAAACCCTGCCAACTTGATAGCTAGCTGCTACGCCAGATAACTCCTCAGACCCGGCCTTGGTCGGTAGGTTCCCTGGACAGAGTAGTAGTAGTCCCAGCAACTGATGCCAACTGCATCGCGGGATCCAAACTCAAAAGTTAGCAAAAGGGGGTTCAGCTCAATATCAGGAAGGTGTTCCTAATGTTTTGTTAACTCAAGTGTATCTTCCACCAAATCATAACAGGAAGGATATCGCCCCAAACCGACTGAGCGAACCACCGCCTCACATATTTCTGTATTCAACAACTGTTTTCATTAGCAATCGTTCCGGTCTATTTTTGGAATTCAATGTTTTTATAGTGGAACGAAGGATCTGTTCAAATCGGTTTATTCCAGCTGAGGGACAGGAGGAACAGGGGCGGAGAACATGGGTCATATTAACATTAGGATGTTTTAAAGGTGGATCCCCCTTTGGGTTGTTATTGCTGCTCCACTGTTTATAACAGGAGGCTGGTGAAGGACAGTAATACCTACGACTAAATCACTGATCTTAGTAAGGACAGTAATACGACTATATCACCGATCTTAGTAAGGACAGTAATACGACTAAATCACCGATCTTAGTAAGGACAGTAATACCTACGACTAAATCACCGATCTTAGTAAGGACAGTAATACCTACGACTAAATCACCGATCTTAGTAAGGACAGTAATACCTATGACTAAATCACCGATCTTAGTAAGGACAGTAATACCTACGACTAAATCACCGATCTTAGTAAGGACAGTAATACGACTAAATCACCGATCTTAGTAAGGACAGTAATACGACTAAATCACCGATCTTAGTAAGGACAGTAATACGACTAAATCACTGATCTTAGTAAGGACAGTAATACCTACGACTAAATCACCGATCTTAGTAAGGACAGTAATACGACTAAATCACCGATCTTAGTAAGGACAGTAATACCTACGACTAAATCACCGATCTTAGTAAGGACAGTAATACGACTAAATCACAGATCTTAGTAAGGACAGTAATACCTACGACTAAATCACCGATCTTAGTAAGGACAGTAATACCTACGACTAAATCACTGATCTTAGTAAGGACAGTAATACGACTAAATCACAGATCTTAGTAAGGACAGTAATACGACTAAATCACCGATCTTAGTAAGGACAGTAATACGACTAAATCACAGATCTTAGTCTAACATGTTGTTTATAACAGGAGGATGGTGAAGGACGACTAAATCACAGATCTTAGTAAGGACAGTAATACGACTAAATCACCGATCTTAGTAAGGACAGTAATGCGACTAAATCACCGATCTTAGTAAGGACAGTAATACGACTAAATCACCGATCTTAGTAAGGACAGTAATACGACTAAATCACCGATCTTAGTAAGGACAGTAATACGACTAAATCACCGATCTTAGTCTAACAGGTTGTCTATAACATGAGGATGGTGAAGGTAAGGACAGTAATACGACTAAACCACAGATCTTAGTAAGGACAGTAATACCTACGACTAAATCACCGATCTTAGTAAGGACAGTAATACCTACGACTAAATCACCGATCTTAGTAAGGACAGTAATACCTACGACTAAATCACCGATCTTAGTAAGGACAGTAATACGACTAAATCACCGACTAAATCACAGATCTTAGTCTAACATGTTGTTTATAACAGGAGGATGGTGAAGGACAGTAATACGACTAAATCACAGATCTTAGTCTAACATATTGTTTATAAAAGGAGGATGGTGAAGGTAAGGACAGTAATATGACTAAATCACCGATCTTAGTAAGGACAGTAATATGACTAAATCACAGACTAAATCACCGATCTTAGTCTAACATGTTGTTTATAACAGGAGGATGGTGAAGGTAAGGACAGTAATACGACTAAATCACCGACT
>NW_025745741.1:327367-421700 GCF_021184085.1 Oncorhynchus gorbuscha | reverse complement strand
TGTCTACTCCGGATCATATTGAACCTGTCTACTGGGTAGAGGACCGTGGGGTTTGATACTCAGATCATATTGAACCTGTCTACTGGGTAGAGGACCGATACTCAGATCATATTGAACCTGTCTACTGGGTAGAGGACCGTTTTGATACTCAGATCATATTGAACCTGTCTACTGGGTAGAGGACCGTGGGGTTTGATACTCAGATCATATTGAACCTGTCTACTGGGTAGAGGACCGTGGGGTTTGATACTCAGATCATATTGAACCTGTCTACTGGGTAGAGGACCGTGGGGTTTGATACTCAGATCATATTGAACCTGTCTACTGGGTAGAGGACCGTGGGGTTTGATACTCAGATCATATTGAACCTGTCTACTGGGTAGAGCACCGTGGGGTTTGACTCTCTTATCCAGAGTCACTACAGTAGTGAGTCATTTACCTTAAAGATGCAGTCTTGGATATAAAGCATAGAGTACAAACTGGAAGTCACAACATATCATATACTACTGTAGTGACTCTGGATAAGAGAGTCTGCTAAATGACTCACTACTGTAGTGACTCTGGATAAGAGAGTCTGCTAAATGAATCACTACTGTGGTGTATCTGGATAAGAGAGTTTGTTAAATGACTCACTACTGTAGTGTCTCTCGATAAGAGAGTCTGCTAAATGAATCACTACTGTGGTGTATCTGGATAAGAGAGTCTTTTAAATGACTCACTACTGTAGTGTCTCTCGATATGACTTTGGATAAGAGATTCTGCTAAATTACTAAATTGTCAAAAGGAAGAGAAAAGCAGGACCAGAGTTGACCACAGTCCTTGGTTTGACCACAGTACTTGGTGTGACCCTGGAGACACTGCTGGCCAGCGCCAACTGGAATCATGATGTTCCCTTGACCTGTCTGTGTGGTGCGTCCTTTTCTCTCCTCTCCATTCTGAACTTCTCCATTCCTCTCCTCTCCATTCCTCTCCTCTCCATTCTGAACTTCTCCATTCCTCTCCTCTCCATTCCTCTCCTCTCCATTCTGAACTTCTCCATTCCTCTCCTCTCCATTCTGAACTTCTCCATTCCTCTCCTCTCCATTCCTCTCCTCTCCATTCCTCTCTTCTCCATTACTCTCTTCTCCATTCCTCTCCATTACTCCTCCTCTCCATTCCTCTCCTCTCCATTCTTCTCCTCTCCATTCCTCTCCTCTCCATTCCTCTCTTATCCATTACTCTCTTCTCCATTCCTCTCCATTCCTCTCCTCTCCATTCTTCTCTTCTCCATTCCTCTCCTCTCCATTCCTCTCCTCTCCATTATTCTCTTCTCCATTACTCTCTTCTCCATTCCTTTCCTTTCCATTACTCTCCTCTCCATTCTTCTCTTCTCCATTCCTCTCTTCTCCATTCCTCTCCATTCTTCTCTTCTCCATTCCTCTCTTCTCTTCTCCTCTCCTCTCCATTACTCCTCCTCTCCATTCCTCTCCTCTCCATTCCTCTCTTCTCTTCTCCTCTCCTCTCCATTACTCCTCCTCTCCATTCCTCTCCTCTCCATTCTTCTCCTCTCCATTCCTCTCCTCTCCATTCCTCTCTTATCCATTACTCTCTTCTCCATTCCTCTCCATTCCTCTCCTCTCCATTCTTCTCTTCTCCATTCCTCTCCTCTCCATTCCTCTCCTCTCCATTCCTCCTCCCATTCTTCTCTTCTCTTCTCTTTCCTTTCCATTACTCTCCTCTCCATTCCTCTCCTCCCCATTCTTCTCTTATCCATTCCTCTCCTCTCCATTACTCTCTTCTCCATTCCTCTCTTCTCCATTACTCTCCTCTCCATTCTTCTCTTCTCCATTACTCTCCTCTCCATTCTTCTTTTCTCCATTCCTCTCCATTCTTCTCTTCTCCATTCCTCTCCATTCTTCTCTTCTCCATTCCTCTCCATTCTTCTCTTATCCATTCCTCTCCATTCTTCTCTTCTCCATTCCTCTCCATTCTTCTCTTATCCATTCCTCTCCTCTCCATTACTCTCCTCTCCATTCTTCACTTCTCCATTCCTCTCCTCTCCATTCCTCTCCTCTCCATTCCTCTCCATTCCTCTCCTCTCCATTCTTCTCTTCTCCTCTCCTCTCCATTCCTCTCCTCTCCATTACTCCTCCTCTCCATTCTTCTCCTCTCCATTCTTCTCCTCTCCATTCCTCTCCTCTCCATTACTCTCCTCTCCATTACTCCTCCTCTCCATTACTCCTCCTCTCCATTACTCTCCTATCCATTCTTCTCTTCTCCATTCCTCTCCTCTCCATTCCTCTCTTCTCTTCTCCATTCTTCTCTTCTCCATTCTTCTCTTCTCCATTCTTTTCCTCTCCATTCTTCTCCTCTCCATTCTTCTCTTCTCTATTCCTCTCCATTCCTCTCTTCTCTTCTCCATTCTTCTCTTCTCCATTCTTCTCCTCTCCATTATTCTCCTCTCCATTCTTCTCTTCTCCATTCTTCTCTTCTCCATTCTTCTCCTCTCCATTCTTCTCCTCTCCATTCTTCTCCTCTCCATTCTTCTCTTCTCTATTCCTCTCCATTCCTCTCTTCTCTTCTCCATTCTTCTCTTCCCTATTCCTCTCCATTCCTCTCTTCTCTTCTCCATTCTTCTCTTCTCCATTCTTCTCTTCTCAATTCTTCTCCTCTCCATTCTTCTCCTCTCCATTCCTCTCTTCTCTTCTCCATTCTTCTCTTCTCCATTCTTCTCTTCTCCTTTTCATTCCTCTCTTCTCTTCTCCATTCTTCTCTTCTCCATTCTTCTCTTCTCCATTCTTCTCTTCTCCATTCTTCTCCTCTCCATTCTTCTCCTCTCCATTCTTCTCTTCTCTATTCCTCTCCATTCCCCTCTTCTCTTCTCCATTCTTCTCTTCTCCATTCCTCTCCATTCTTCTCTTCTCCATTCCTATCCTCTCCATTACTCTCCTCTCCATTCTTCTCTTCTCCATTCCTCTCCATTCTTCTCTTCTCCATTCCTATCCATTCTTCTCTTATCCATTCCTCTCCTTTCCATTACTCTCCTCTCCATTCTTCACTTCTCCATTCCTCTCCTCTCCATTCCTCTCCTCTCCATTCCTCTCCTCTCCATTCCTCTCCTCTCCATTCTTCTCCTCTCCTCTCCATTCCTCTCCTCTCCATTACTCCTCCTCTCCATTCTTCTCCTCTCCATTCCTCTCCTCTCCATTACTCTCCTCTCCATTACGCCTCCTCTCCATTACTCCTCCTCTCCATTACTCTCCTCTCCATTCTTCTCCACTCCTCTCCTCTCCATTCCTCTCTTCTCTTCTCCATTCTTCTCTTCTCCATTCTTCTCTTCTCCATACTTTTCCTCTCCATTCTTCTCCTCTCCATTCTTCTCTTCTCTATTCCTCTCCATTCCTCTCTTCTCTTCTCCATTCTTCTCTTCTCTATTCCTCTCCCATTCTTCTCTTCTCCATTCTTCTCTTCTCTATTCCTCTCCATTCCTCTCTTCTCCTCTCCATTCCTCTCTTCTCCATTCTTCTCTTCTCCATTCCTCTCATTCCTCTCTTCTCTTCTCCATTCTTCTCTTCTCCATTCTTCTCTTCTCAATTCTTCTCCTCTCCATTCTTCTCCTCTCCATTCTTCTCCTCTCCATTCCTCTCCATTCCTCTCTTCTCTTCTCCATTCTTCTCTTCTCCATTCTTCTCTTCTCCTCTTCATTCCTCTCTTCTCTTCTCCATTCTTCTCTTCTCCATTCTTCTCTTCTCCATTCTTCTCTTCTCCATTCTTCTCCTCTCCATTCTTCTCCTCTCCATTCTTCTCCTCTCCATTCTTCTCTTCTCTATTCCTCTCCATTCCTCTCTTCTCCATTCTTCTCTTCTCCATTCTTCTCCTCTCCATTCTTCTCTTCTCCATTCTTCTCCTCTCCATTCTTCTCCTCTCCATTCTTCTCTATTCCTCTCCATTCCTCTCTTCTCTTCTCCATTCTTCTCTTCTCTATTCCTCTCCATTCTTCTCTTCTCCATTCTTCTCTTCTCTATTCCTCTCCATTCCTCTCTTCTCTTCTCCATTCTTCTCCTCTCCATTCTTCTCTTCTCCATTCTTCTCTTCTCCATTCTTCTCTTCTCCATTCTTCTCTTCTCCATTCTTCTCCTCTCCATTGTTCTCTTCTCCATTCTTCTCCTCTCCATTCTTCTCCTCTCCATTTTTCTCATTTCTATTCCTCTCCATTCCTCTCTTCTCTTCTCCATTCTTCTCTTCTCTATTCCTCTCCATTCCTCTCTTCTCTTCTCCATTCTTCTCTTCCCCATTCTTCTCTTCTCAATTCTTCTCCTATCCATTCTTCTCCTCTCCATTCTTCTCCTCTCCATTCTTCTCTTCTCTATTCCTCTCCATTCCTCTCTTCTCTTCTCCATTCTTCTCTTCTCCATTCTTCTCTTCTTCATTCTTCTCTTCTCCATTCTTCTCCTCTCCATTCCTCTCTTCTCTTCTCCATTCTTCTCTTCTCCATTCTTCTCTTCTCCATTCTTCTCCTCTCCATTCTTCTCCTCTCCATTCTTCTCCTCTCCATTCTTCTCTTCTCCATTCTTCTCTCCATTCTTCTCCTCTCCATTCTTCTCTTCTCCATTCTTCTCTTCTTCTTTCCTCTCCATTCTTCTCTATTCTCTCCATTCTTCTCTTCTCTTTCCATTCTTCTCTTCTCTTTCCTCTCCATTCTTCTCTTCTCCATTCTTCTCTTCTCCATTCCTCTCCATCTCCATTCTTCTCTTCTCCATTCTTCTCTTCTCCATTCCTCTTCTCCATTCTTCTCTTCTCCATTCTTTCTTCTCCATTCCTTCTCCATTCTTCTCCTCTCCCCATTCTTCTTCTCTCCATTCCCTTCCCTACCCCTGCCAACTCCCCTTCTCCATTCTTCTCCTCTCCATTCTTCCCCTCCCCATTTCCCACCCCCATTCCCCTCTTCCCCTCCCTCCATTCTTCTCTTCCTATTCCCTCTTCCCTTCCTCCCATTCTTCCCACCCCATTCTTCTCTTCCCAATTCCCTCTTGCCTATCCCCTTCCCCAGGAGGAAATCATTTGGGAATGTCCATTCTTCTGTCCTAGGCACCATTCCTCACTTCTCTTCTCCATTCTTCACACTCCATTCTTCTCTTCTTCATTCTTCCTCCATTCATTCCTTCTGTCTGTGTGTCTGGAGAGAGAGAGCAGGCATAACCACAGTGTTAGGAGCATTCTGCCTCCATTCTTCTGTGGTGGTTATTCTGAGGGGTCCTGCTCCATTCTTCTCCTCTCCATGTCTTCTCTATTCTTCTCTTCTCCCAATCCAAATCAGCAACAACATTCCATTCTTTAAATGTAGAACAAATACCTTTTAGGAATAGAGGTGTCTGTAGTCCCAACAGTCCAACTCTTTACATGTGGAACAAATACCTTTTAGGAATAGAGGTGTCTGTAGTCCAACTCTTTACATGTAGAACAAATACCTTTTAGGAATAGAGGTGTCTGTAGTCCAACTCTTTACATGTAGAACAAATACCTTTTAGGAATAGAGGTGTCTGTAGTCCAACAGTCCAACTCTTTACATGTAGAACAAATACCTTTTAGGAATAGAGGTGTCTGTAGTCCCAACAGTCCAACTCTTTACATGTGGAACAAATACCTTTTAGGAATAGAGGTGTCTGTAGTCCAACTCTTTACATGTAGAACAAATACCTTTTAGGAATCCCTCTTTACATGTGCCAAAATACCTTTTCCCTTAGAGCCCTCTGTCTAACAGTCCAACTCTTCCCAAATACCCCTGAGGTGTCTGTAGTCCCAACCCCTCTTTAAAACAAATACCTTTTCCCCTCCCCTCCCTGTAGTCCCACCCTAACCCCTTTCCAACTTCTTTACCTGTCCCTTTTAGGAATAGAGGTGTCTGTAGTCCAACTCTTTACATGTGGAACAAATACCTTTTAGGAATAGAGGTGTCTGTAGTCCCAACAAATCCAACTCTTTACATGTAGAACAAATCCTTTTAGGAATAGAGGTGTCCTAGTCCAACTCTTTTACATGTAGAACAAATACCTTTTAGGAATAGAGGTGTCTGTAGTCCCTCTCATTGCCTCTGTCTTTGTCTGGAGAACAAATAACCACAGTGTTAGGACTAGAGGTGTCTGCCTCCCACTCTTTACATGTGGAACAAATACCTTTTAGGAATAGAGGTGTCTGTAGTCCAACTCTTTACATGTGGTCCAAATACCTTTTAGGAATAGAGTGTCAAATCAGTCCAACATTCCATTCTTTACATGTAGAACAAATACCTTTTAGGAATAGAGGTGTCTGTAGTCCCAACAGTCCAACTCTTTACATGTAGAACAAATACCTTTTAGGAATAGAGGTGTCTGTAGTCCAACTCTTTACATGTAGAACAAATACCTTTTAGGAATAGAGGTGTCTGTAGTCCAACTCTTTACATGTAGAACAAATACCTTTTAGGAATAGAGGTGTCTGTAGTCCAACTCTTTACATGTAGAACAAATACCTTTTAGGAATAGAGGTGTCTGTAGTCCAACTCTTTACATGCCAAGCATTCAGGAAATGCAGAAGTCGTGACCTCGGCGAGTTGCTCCAGGCACCCTGTGTGTGCGTGTGTGTGTGTCTATATACAGGGTGTTACGGTACAGAGTCAATGTGGAGGCTATATACAGGGTGTTATGGTACAGAGTCAATGTGGAGGCTATATACAGGGTGTTACGGTACAGAGTCAATGTGGAGGCTATATACAGGGGGTACAGGTACAGAGTCAATGTGGAGGCTATATACAGGGGATACCAGTACAGAGTCAATATGGAGGCTATATACAGGGTGTTACGGTACAGAGTCAATGTGGAGGCTATATACAGGGGGTACCAGTACAGAGTAAATGTGGAGGCTATATACAGGGGGTACCAGTACAGAGTCAATGTGGAGGCTATATACAGGGGTACCAGTACAGAGTCAATGTGGAGGCTATATACAGGGGGTACCAGTACAGAGTCAATGTGGAAGCTATATACAGGGGTACCAGTACAGAGTAAATGTGGAGGCTATATACAGGGGTACCGGTACAGAGTCAATGTGGAGGCTATATACAGGGTGTTACGGTACAGAGTCAATGTGGAGGCTATATACAGGGTGTTACGGTACAGAGTCAATGTGGAGGCTATATAGAGGGGGTACCGGTACAGAGTCAATGTGGAGGCTATATACAGGGGGTACCAGTACAGAGTCAATGTGGAGGCTATATACAGGGGTACCAGTACAGAGTCAATGTGGAGGCTATATACAGGGGTACGGTACAGAGTCAATGTGGAGGCTATATACAGGGGGTACCAGTACAGAGTCAATGTGGAGGCTATATAGAGGGGGTACCAGTACAGAGTCAATGTGGAGGCTATATAGAGGGGGTACCAGTACAGAGTCAATGTGGAGGCTATATAGAGGGGGTACCAGTACAGAGTCAATGTGGAGGCTATATACAGGGGGTACTGGTACAGAGTCAATGTGGAGGCTATATACAGGGGGTACCGGTACAGAGTCAATGTGGAGGCTATATAGAGGGGTACCAGTACAGAGTCAATGTGGAGGCTATATAGAGGGGGTACCAGTACAGAGTCAATGTGGAGGCTATATACAGGGGGTACTGGTACAGAGTCAATGTGGAGGCTATATACAGGGGGTACCGGTACAGAGTCAATGTGGAGGCTATATAGAGGGGGTACCAGTACAGAGTCAATGTGGAGGCTATATAGAGGGGGTACCAGTACAGAGTCAATGTGGAGGCTATATACAGGGGGTACCTGTGACAGTAACTTTTTGGGTTTTGACTGATGAAAGACTAGGATGGACCACCAGCCATTAAACACTGTACTGTCTACCAGGGTTAGTGTTAATTAAGACTAGGATGGACCACCAGCCATTAAATACTGTACTGTCTACCAGGGTTAGTGTTAATTAAGACTAGGATGGACCACCAGCCATTAAATACTGTACTGTCTACCAGGGTTAGTGTTAATTAAGACTAGGATGGACCACCAGCCATTAAATACTGTACTGTCTACCAGGGTTAGTGTTAATTAAGACTAGGATGGACCACCAGCCATTAAATACTGTACTGTCTACCAGGGTTAGTGTTAATTAAGACTAGGATGGACCACCAGCCATTAAATACTGTACTGTCTACCAGGGTTAGTGTTAATTAACCTCTTGCTCCTACCTGGCACGCAGGCGTCCCATCTAGAGCTCTGGAAATGCAAATGCGCTACGCTAAATGCTAATAGTATTAGTTAAAACTCAAACGTTCATTAAAATACACATGCAGGGTATTGAATTAAAGCTACACTCGTTGTGAATCCAGGCAACAAGTCAAATTTCTAAAATGTTTTACGGCGAAAACATAGCACATATTTATGTCAAACCACCACCGCAGACATAGCTCATTAGCATAGCCAAGTAGGAAAAAATATGTAATCAACAAACGCAGGATTTTAAAAAAGAAATAATTTCACTAACCTTCTGAAATCTTCATCAGATGACAGTAATATAACATGTTACACAGTACATTCATTTATTTCAATAATCTGCAATATATATCCATAAATCTCTGTTTACAATGACGCATCGTTCAAAAAATGCTACTAAAATGTCAGGAGAAATGAAATAGCTCCGGCAGATAACGTCAGCTAACAAGGAATACACATCATAAACTTTGACTAAATATGCATGTTTTACATATGTATAGGAAGATACACTTCTTCTAAATGCAATCGCTGTGTTACATTTATTTTTAACGTTACAGGTTACGTTCATTAGGCTATACTAGGAGTCGGCGCTCCAAATGTATCATTATGCCTCCTCTATCTTGGAGTCGACAGAAACCCAAAATTAACACATAAATATTCCCTTACCTTTGCTGTTCTTCCATCAAAAGACCTGGAAGGAATTATACTTACCAAAACAACGTTTAGTTTTCAAGTCTGCGTCTTTCGGTTCTCAAAATAGCCACATTTCGGTCGAAATGTAGGCAAAATTCAAGTGGATGCGCACCAAAACGTAGAAAATATATATTATATGTCGAGTAAACGTGTCAAACTATGTTCATAATTAGCTTTAACATGTTATAAAGGTGTACAGCAATTGTGAGGACGAAGCGAAACACACACGTCTTTTAATCGATCCTGAAGAAAAGACTTCACCGGAGCAGAGCGCGCATAATCGTACACTTTTTTTTCGCGTGACCGAGACCTTTCGGCACGCTCAATGTCTCGTGAGCGCGCGATTCACACAATGAGAAGCCCCATTGAAAGCAGGCTTCGCGCTGAACACGTACAGACTGTTCCCAGAGCGGTAGTTGTTTGGGAAGGCGTATACGATGACGTCAAAGTTGGGCCAACTTTTTCCATGACAAGAGAGACTTTGGGAGAATGCATGCCCTGAGACTTCTGCTTTACATAGAGACAAAATTTAAACGGTTTTAGAAGCTTTAGAGTGTTTTCTATTCGATAATATTTTTTATATGCATATATTAGCAACTTTTGACAAAAATGTATCCTGTTTTATATGGGTACCCAATTCCTCCAGAAGGGGCAGTAAACAGGGGTAGGCTTAACAGGTTAAGACTAGGATGGACCACCAGCCATTAAACACTGTACTGTCTACCAGGGTTAGTGTTAATTAAGACTAGGATGGACCACCAGCCATTAAACACTGTACTGTCTACCAGGGTTAGTGTTAATTAAGACTAGGATGGACCACCAGCCATTAAACACTGTACTGTCTACCAGGGTTAGTGTTAATTAAGACTAGGATGGACCACCAGCCATTAAGCACTGTACTGTCTACCAGGGTTAGTGTTAATTAAGACTAGGATGGACCACCAGCCATTAAATACTGTACTGTCTACCAGGGTTAGTGTTAATTAAGACTAGAATTAACACCCAATAGAACAGCATTGATCAGACAGGGCTTCATACTGGGATTTGAGTTACACACACACACACACACACACACACACACACACACACACACACACACACACACACACACACACACACACACACACACACACACACACACACACACACACACACACACACACACACACACACACACACACACACACACACTGTACATGAAGAGCCTTGTGTATTGACTTGCAATATCACCACAGTGTTTGGTGTGTGGTTTGTGTGGGTGAGGTGTTTACATCGAGCTGATTCATAGCAGGGGATCTGCTGGTCGATAGGCTGCCAAGCGTGTGCCTGTTCTTGTATGGGTGGGGGTGGGGGTGGGGGGTGTGTTGTGAGTGTGGTTTAACCTTCTGAGTTGTCTTGTGTTGTTTGGTTGAACAGACACATTTTTCACACAATTAATAAGGGCTCCCGAGTTGGGCAGGGGTCTTGAGGTACTGCGTCTCAGTGCTTGAAGCGTCACTACAGTCCCTGGTTCGAATCCAGGCTGCATCACATCCGGCCGTGATTGGGAGTCCCGTATGGCGGAGCACAATTGGCCCAGCGTCGTCTGGGTTTGACCGGTGTAGGCCGTCATTGTAAAGAAGATTTTGTTCTTAACTGACTTGCCGAGTTAAATAAAGGTTAAAGGTTAAATTAAATAAAGGTCAGAAGAGGGGAATGGGACCTCCCCCCCCCAAACATGATGGTTCTGTTTTCGAACAAAACGATTGGGGTGGTTTAAAACACCAGCTGTATTAATGTGGACGTTTTTGTAACCTAATGACGATGTTAAAAGACCGCAGTTCCTATTGCTTTCACTTGACCTCTTTTCACATTCATTCTTCAGGCAGGATATGATGGACACATTCCTTCAGATAGATGTGTATCAGTTCCCACTCAGCTGCTCCGCTCCTGGCCCCTCCCGTTCCTAACTCTGACTGTGTCCCAAATGGCACCCTATATTCCATACATAGTGCACCACAGAACCCGCATAGGGTTCTCGTAAAAAAGGGAATATAGGGTGCAATCTGGGACACATCTGTGATTTGATCAGCAGCAGCAGCACGGCGACTGGGAAGAGGTGAAAGAAAGGACTAGATCTGTGGAAATCATTAACGTAAAGAAATGTCATCTCCATCCTCTCTCTGAATGTGTCCCAAATGGTATCCTGTTCCCTACATAGTACACTACCAATAGGGCTCTGGTCAAAAGTAGTGCACTGTGTAGGGAATAGGGTGCCATTTGGGACGATCTCTCTCCTGCCTGTCTGGTTCCATCCAGAGGCTCTGTGCTCCTTTTAAAAAGCAACTAGGGGCACTGCTATGATGATCCATAAAGACCAGCTCTGCAGCTTGAGGCCACATGATATATAGCTTTAATTACCCTGCTACCGTCTGTCTGGCTGGCTGACTGGCTGGCTGACTGGCTCTCTGGCTGGCTGGCTGGCTGGCTGGCTGACTGGCTGGCTGACTGACTGGCTCTCTGGCTGGCTGGCTGACTGGCTCTCTGGCTGGCTGACTGGCTCTCTGGCTGGGGTTATTTTTAGAAAAATGGTGGTGTTTATGAAAAAGTGTCTATGGATGAGGGTGTCCAGACTGCCTGGGGTTTCAGGGGACGGGGACGTGAACAACCTCTGGGACGCGAACAACCTCTGGGACGTGAACAACCTCTGGGACTAGAACAACCTCTGGGACTGAACAACCTCTGGGACTAGAACAACCTCTGGGACTAGAACAACCTCTGGGACTAGAACAACCTCTGGGACTAGAACAACCTCTGGGACTAGAACAACCTCTGGGACTAGACTAGAACAACCTCTGGGACTAGACTAGAACAACCTCTGGGACTAGACTAGAACAACCTCTGGGACTAGACGCGAACAACCTCTGGGACGCGAACAACCTCTGGGACGCGAACAACCTCTGGGACGCGAACAACCTCTGGGACGTGAACAACCTCTGGGACGCGAACAACCTCTGGGACGCGAACAACCTCTGGGACGCGAACAACCTCTGGGACGCGAACAACCTCTGGGACGCGAACAACCTCTGGGACGTGAACAACCTCTGGGACTAGAACAACCTCTGGGACGTGAACAACCTCTGGGACGCGTTACAACCTCTGGGACGCGAACAACCTCTGGGACTAGAACAACCTCTGGGACTAGAACAACCTCTGGGATGTGAACAACCTCTGGGATGTGAACAACCTCTGGGACGTGAACAACCTCTGGGACGCGAACAACCTCTGGGACCTGAACAACCTCTGGGACTAGAACAACCTCTGGGACGTGAACAACCTCTGGGACTAGAACAACCTCTGGGACGCGTTACAACCTCTGGGACTAGAACAACCTCTGGGACTAGAACAACCTCTGGGACTAGAACAACCTCTGGGACTAGAACAACCTCTGGGACCTGAACAACCTCTGGGACTAGAACAACCTCTGGGACTAGAACAACCTCTGGGACTAGAACAACCTCTGGGACTAGAACAACCTCTGGGACTAGAACAACCTCTGGGACGTGAACAACCTCTGGGACTAGAACAACCTCTGGGACTAGAACAACCTCTGGGACTAGAACAACCTCTGGGACGCGAACAACCTCTGGGACGCGTTACAACCTCTGGGACGCGAACAACCTCTGGGACGCGTTACAACCTCTGGGACGCGAACAACCTCTGGGACGCGTTACAACCTCTGGGACGCGTTACAACCTCTGGGACGCGAACAACCTCTGGGACGCGTTACAACCTCTGGGACGCGTTACAACCTCTGGGACGCGAACAACCTCTGGTACGCGTTACAACCTCTGGGACGCGTTACAACCTCTGGGACGCGAACAACCTCTGGGACGCGTTACAACCTCTGGGACGCGTTACAACCTCTGGGACGCGTTACAACCTCTGGGACGCGAACAACCTCTGGGACGCGAACAACCTCTGGGACGCGTTACAACCTCTGGGACGCGTTACAACCTCTGGGACGCGAACAACCTCGCCAGAGGGGAAATTTCGATGCAAAAAAAAGTCGATGCAAAAATAAAGTGGCACAGTGAGAGGGACGGGATTTCATTACTGCCAAGCACAAAACAACTGAGGCTCTCTGGATCTGACACTTCTATGCACCGCAGTGTGTGTGTGTGTGTGTGTGTGTGTGTGTGTGTGTGTGTGTGTGTGTGTGTGTGTGTGTGTGTGTGTGTGTGTGTGTGTGTGTGTGTGTGTGTGTGTGTGTGTGTGTGTGTGTGTGTGTGTGTGTGTGTGTGTGTGAGAGAGTAGGAATGAGGCCTGTCAATTCAAATATTGCTGGCATTCATTCATGCTTCTTCCCTTCTTCTTCTTGTGTGATAACCTTTGACCTTTCTCCATATTCAGTAGGTCATGTCATTAACAGCAGCGTTTGACCTTTAGGAACTGATTGACCTGCCACTCCAGATGACAATGGGTCCCGACAATCTTTTATTTGATTTTGAAGGATAGTACTTTCGATTATTAGCCCTTTTTTTGAGTTCCTATATTTCCCTGTTCCATTGTCCTGGTTCAATATAGTCGTCAGAAATGACATCCTTCTGGATGTCAATGAAGTGGCATTAAAACCCTTTCCTGCAGTGGCCTAAAACAGGGTCACCCATGACATTCTTTGGAGGTCTCAAAACTGTTCCAATTCCCCAGAAAAAAATAAATCAATGAACGGAGAAAAAAAAAGGCCACTTTTTTAGTAGGTGAATGTGCACCTCCGTTAAGGTTCCCCTGTTGCACAATAGAGAAGCCAATGTAAGGAGGAAGTCGTGACGCAGGTCTGTGTTACTCTAGACGACTTGTTATCCCCATGGACAGGAAATTAAAGAGACAAGGGAATCACTGAGGCTTGTGACCCAAATGGCACCCTGTCGCCTACATAGTGCACTACGGGTGCGTTCTATAGGGAATAGGGTAGCCCATTGGGATGTAGCCTAAACGTCTAAGTGTTCCCTTTATCTACAGTGATGTGATTTGAGCTTTTGTATTCATTTAATTGAGCCTTTCATTAAATGAGGTCCTGAACCCTCAGCTCACAACGAGAGTCGGTGAGGGGAGCAAGTCCGTGTCCGAAATGTTCCCTATTCCCTAAATAGTTTTATATTTCACTTTTATTTCACTAGGAAAGTCGGTTAAGAACTAATTCTTATTTACAATGACGGCCAACCAAAAGGCCTCCTGTGGAGACGGGGGCCTGGGATTAAACAATTAAATATAAATATAAATACAATATAAATACAATATAAATACATATAAAACAATATAAATACATATAAAAATATATATAAATATATGTACAAATATATATAAATACATATAAAAATATATATAAATACATATAAAAATATATATAAATACATATATAAATATATATAAAATATATATAAATACATATATAAATATATATAAATACATATAAAAATATATATAAATACATATAAAAATATATATAAAAATATATATAAAAATATATATAAAAATATATATAAAAATATATATAAATATATATAAATATAAAAATATATATAAATACATATAAAATATATATATAAATATATAAATACATATAAAAATATATATATAAATATATATAAATACATATAAAAATATATATAAATACATATAAAAATATATATAAATATATATAAATACATATAAAAATCAAATCAAATCACATTTTATTTGTCACATACACATGGTTAGCAGATGTTAATTATTAATGTTATTATTATTTGACCATGCTGGTCATTTATGAACATTTGAACATCTTGGTCATGTTCTGTTATAATCTCTACCCGGCACAGCCAGAAGAGGACTGGCCACCCCACATAGCCCGGTTCCTCTCTAGGTTTCTTCCTAGGTTTTGGCCTTTCTAGGGAGTTTTTCCTAGCCACCGTGCTTTTACACCTGCATTGTTTGCTGTTTGGGGTTTTAGGCTGGGTTTCTGTACAGCACTTTGAGATATCAGCTGATGTACGAAGGGCTATATAAATAAATTTGATTTGATTTGATTAATGCGAGTGTAGCGAAATGCTTGTGCTTCTAGTTCCGACAATGCAGTGATAACCAACAAGTAATCTAACTAACAATTCCAAAACTACTGTCTTATACACAGTGTAAGGGGATAAGGAACATGTACATAAGGATATATGAATGAGTGATGGTACAGAGCAGCATACAGTAGATGGTATCGAGTACAGTATATACATATGAGATGAGTGTGTAGACAAAGTAAACAAAGTGGCATAGTTAAAGTGGCTAGTGATACATGTGTTACATAAGGATGCAGTCGATGATGTAGAGTACAGTATATACATATGCATATGAGATGAATAATGTAGGGTAAGTAACATTATATAAGGTATAATATAAGGCATTGTTTAAAGTGGCTAGTGATATATTTACATCATTTCCCATCAATTCCCATTATTAAAATGGCTGGATTTGGGTCAGTGTCAATGACAGTGTGTTGGCAGCAGCCACTCAGTGTTAGTGGTGGCTGTTTAACAGTCTGATGGCCTTGAGATAGAAGCTGTTTTTCAGTCTCTCGGTCCCAGCTTTGATGCACCTGTACTGACCTCGCCTTCTGGATGATAGCGGGGTGAACAGGCAGTGGTTCGGGTGGTTGATGTCCTTGATGATCTTTATGGCCTTCCTGTAACAACGGGTGGTGTAGGTGTCCTGGAGGGCAGGTAGTTTGCCCCGGTGATGCGTTGTGCAGTCCTCACTACCCTCTGGAGAGCCTTACGGTTGAGGGCGGAGCAGTTGCCGTACCAGGCGGTGATACAGCCCGCCAGGATGCTCTCGATTGTGCATCTGTAGAAGTTTGTGAGTGCTTTTGGTGACAAGCCGAATTTCTTCAGCCTCCTGAGGTTGAATAGGCGCTGCTGCGCTTCTTCACGACGCTGTCAGTGTGAGTGGACCAATTCAGTTTGTCTGTGATGTGTATGCCGAGGAACTTAAAACTTGCTACCCTCTCCACTACTGTTCCATCGATGTGGATAGGGGGTGTTCCCTCTACTGTTTCCTGAAGTCCACAATCATCTCCTTAGTTTTGTTGACGTTGAGTGTGAGGTTATTTTCCTGACACCACACTCCGAGGGCCCTCACCTCCTCCCTGTAGGCCGTCTCGTCGTTGTTGGTAATCAAGCCTACCACTGTTGTGTCGTCCGCAAACTTGATGATTGAGTTGGAGGCGTGCGTGGCCACGCAGTCGTGGGTGAACAGGGAGTACAGGAGAGGGCTCAGAACGCACCCTTGTGGGGCCCCGTGTTGAGGATCAGCGGGGAGGAGATGTTGTTGCCTACCCTCACCACCTGGGGGCGGCCTGTCAGGAAGTCCAGTACCCAGTTGCACAGGGCGGGGTCGAGACCCAGGGTCTCGAGCTTGATGACGAGCTTGGAGGGTACTATGGTGTTGAATGCCGAGCTGTAGTCGATGAACAGCATTCTCACATAGGTATTCCTCTTGGAAATATATATAAATACAGGTGGGTTAGGGCAGTGTGCAGTGTGGTTGAGATTGCATCGTCTGTGGACCTATTTGGGCGGTAAGCAAATTGGAGTGGGTCTAGGGTGTCAGGTAGGGTGGAGGTGATATAATATATAAATATATGTACAAATATATAATAATAATAATATATGCCATTTAGCAGACGCTTTTATCCAAAGCGACTTACAGTCATGTGTGCATACATTCTACGTATGGGTGGTCCCGGGAATCGAACCCACTACCCTGGCGTTACAAGCGCCATGCTCTACCAACTGAGCTACAGAAGGACATATATAAATACATATAAAAATATATATAAATACATATAAAGATATATATAAAATATATATATAAAAATATATATAAATACATATAAAAATATATATATATATACATATAAAGATATATATAAAATATATATATAAAAATATATATAAATATATATAAATACATATAAAAATATATATAAATACATATAAAATATATATAAATACATATATAAATATATAAAAATATATATATAAATACATATAAAATATAATAAATATATAAAATATATATAAATACATATATAAATACAAATATAAATACTTAATGCCTTTCTTTTGACCCCTATGTAGGTGATAGGGGGGCATTTTGGACATGCATTGTTACACAGATTGAACACCAACTGTACAGTGACCTACACAAAGTGTATATAATAACACCTGGAAGGACATCTGAGGAAGTGGTAATGTGGCTTCCTGGGAATTAGCATTTGATTCCATTCCATTGGTGGCTGTCAGGCCTCACGTGGCAGCTGAGCGGACTGGAAGGCAGTTTCTTTCACACTCGTCTCTGCATTAATGTACTGTTCTATTGTTCCGTGGAATGAGTAGAACCCGGAACATAACATTTAGAACACTTGAAGGTCTTTTAGTTCCTAGACTCGTTATACAGAGAAACTGTTCCCAATGAACTTGATTCATTCTCAATGCCTTCAGAAGAAATAGCAGTCGCACGTCATTATGGAGAAGTGGCGTGCTCTTGACCATGAATGGACTTTGTCCTCTTATGGTTTCTGCTTAAACTCTTAAACTCCTCCTACTGAGAGAAATACTGGGCATTTACAGAAATATAACTAAATAGAAGGAGAGGAGGCAGGGAGGAGGTATCCTCTGTAGGGGACTAGAAGGAGAGGAGGAGGGAGGAGGTATCCTCTGTAGGGGACTAGAAGGAGAGGAGGAGGGAGGAGGTATCCTCTGTAGGGGACTAGAAGGAGAGGAGGCAGGGAGGAGGTATCCTCTGTAGGGGACTAGAAGGGAGAGGAGGAGGGAGGAGGTATCCTCTGTAGGGGACTAGGGGACTAGGAGAGGAGGGAGGGTATCCTCTGTAGGGGACTAGAAGGAGAGGAGGGGAGGATCCTCTGTAGGGGACTATCCTCTGTAGGGGACTAGAAGGAGAGGAGGAGGGAGGAGGTATCCTCTGTAGGGGACTAGAAGGAGAGGAGGCAGGGAGGAGGTATCCTCTGTAGGGGACTAGAAGGAGAGGAGGAGGGAGGAGGTATCCTCTGTAGGGGACTAGAATGAGAGGAGGAGGAGGGGACTAGGGAGGAGGGGAGGAGGTGTCCTCTGTAGGGGACTAGAATGAGAGGAGAAGGGAGGAGGTGTCCTCTGTAGGGGACTAGAATGAGAGGAGGAGGGAGGTGGTATCCTCTGTAGGGGACTAGAATGAGAGGAGGCAGGGAGGAGGTATCTTCTGTAGGGGACTAGAAGGAGAGGTGTAGTCCTCTGTAGGGGACTAGAAGGAGAGTAGGGAGGAGGTGTCCTCTGTAGGGGACTAGAAGGAGAGGAGTCAGGGAGGTGGTATCCTCTGTAGGGGACTAGAATGAGAGGAGGAGGGAGGAGGTGTCCTCTGTAGGGGACTAGAATGAGAGGAGAGGGAGGAGGTATCCTCTGTGGGGACTAAATGGGGAGGGGGAGGAGGTACCTCTGTAGGGGACTCCTCTGTAGGGGACTAGAAGGAGAGGAGTCAGGGAGGAGGTATCCTCTGTAGGGGACTAGAAGGAGAGGTGTCCTCTGTAGGTGAATAGAAGGAGAGGAGGCAGGGAGGAGGTATCCTCTGAAGGAGAGGTCCTCTGTAGGGAGGAGGTGTCCTCTGTAGGGGACTAGAAGGAGAGGAGGCAGGTATCCTCTGTAGGGGACTAGAAGGAGAGGAGGCAGGGAGGAGGTATCCTCTGTAGGGGACTAGAAGGAGAGGAGGAGGGAGGAGGTATCCTCTGTCCAGGGGACTAGAATGAGAGGAGTCAGGACCTCTGTAGGGGACTAGGTGTCCTCTGTAGGGGACTAGAAGGAGAGGAGTCAGGGAGGTGGTATCCTCTGTAGGGGACTAGAATGAGAGGAGGAGGGAGGAGGTGTCCTCTGTAGGGGATGGATGAATGGATGCTTGTGCTAATCTGGGTGGGCAGGGCTGTTACAGAGGAACTCTGAGTGGCCAATTTTACCTCGGCAACCCCGGTGCCTGCTAATTGAGTCCATATGTCCAGGAGCAGACATGCAGAGCCTCTCAGTCCACATACTAGGTCCTCTCAGTCCACATACTAGGTCCTCTCAGTCCACATACTAGACCTCTTATCTCAGTCCATCCTCATCAGCAGACATACAGGTCCTCTCAGTCCACATACTAGGTCCTCTCAGTCCACATACTAGGTCCTCTCAGTCCACATACTAGATCCTCTCAGCAGACATACAGGTCCTCTCAGTCCACATACTAGGTCCTCTCAGTCCACATACTAGGTCCTCTCAGTCCACATACTAGGTCCTCTCAGTCCACATACTAGGTCCTCTCAGTCCACATACTAGGTCCTCTCAGTCCACATACTAGGTCCTCTCAGTCCACATACTAGGTCCTCTCAGTCCACATACTAGGTCCTCTCAGTCCACATACTAGGTCCTCTCAGTCCACATACTAGGTCCTCTCAGTCCACATACTAGGTCCTCTCAGTCCACATACTAGGTCCTCTCAGTCCACATACTAGGTCCTCTCAGTCCACATACTAGGTCCTCTCAGTCCACATACTAGTTCCTCTCAGCCGACATACAGGTCCTCTCAGACCACATACTAGATCCTCTCAGTCCACATACTAGGTCCTCTCAGTCCACATACTAGATCCTCTCAGTCCACATACTAGGTCCTCTCAGTCCACATACTAGGTCCTCTCAGTCCACATACTAGATCCTCTCAGTCCACATACTAGATCCTCTCAGTCCACATACTAGGTCCTCTCAGTCCACATACTAGATCCTCTCAGTCCACATACTAGGTCCTCTCAGTCCACATACTAGGTCCTCTCAGTCCACATACTAGGTCCTCTCAGTCCACATACTAGATCCTCTCAGTCCACATACTAGATCCTCTCAGTCCACATACTAGGATCTCTCAGCAGACCTGAGTTTAAAATCTATTTGAAATTCTAATACTTGAAAGATTTACTGCCTGGAGTGCCAGATGGACGGGTTTATTTTAGTCTGCCTGGAGTGCCAGATGGGCGGGGTTTAGTTTAGTCTGCCTGGAGTGCCAGATGGATGGGTTTATTTTAGTCTGCCTGGTGTGGGTTTATTTTAGTCCAGATGGATGGGGTTTATTTTAGTCTGCCTGGAGTGCCAGATGGATGGGGTTTATTTTAGTCTGCCTGGAGTGCCAGATGGATGGGGTTTATTTTAGTCTGCCTGGAGTGCCAGATGGATGGGGTTTAGTTTAGTCTGCCTGGTGTGCCAGATGGATGGGGTTTAGTTTAGTCTGCCTGGAGTGCTGCCTGATGGAGGTGGGGGTTTAGTTTAGTCTGCCTGGAGTGCCAGATGGATGGGGGTTTAGTTTAGTCTGCCTGGAGTGCCAGATGGACGGGGGTTTAGTTTAGTCTGCCTGGAGTGCCAGATGGACGGGGTTTATTTTAGTCTGCCTGGAGTGCCAGATGGATGGGGGTTTAGTTTAGTCTGCCTGGAGTGCCAGATGGATGGGTTTAGTTTAGTCTGCCTGGAGTGCCAGATGGATGGGGGTTTAGTTTAGTCTGCCTGGAGTGCCAGATGGATGGGGGTTTAGTTTAGTCTGCCTGGAGTGCCAGATGGATGGGTTTAGTTTAGTCTGCCTGGAGTGCCAGATGGATGGGTTTAGTTTAGTCTGCCTGGAGTGCCAGATGGGCGGGTTTATTTTAGTCTGCCTGGAGTGCCAGATGGATGGGTTTAGTTTAGTTTGCCTGGAGTGCCAGATGGATGGGTTTAGTTTAGTCTGCCTGGAGTGCCAGATGGATGGGGGTTTAGTTTAGTCTGCCTGGAGTGCCAGATGGATGGGTTTAGTTTAGTCTGCCTGGAGTGCCAGATGGACAGGGTTTAGTTTAGTCTGCCTGGAGTGCCAGATGGATGGGGTTTAGTTTAGTCTGCCTGGAGTGCCAGATGGATGGGTTTAGTTTAGTCTGCCTGGAGTGCCAGATGGACGGGGTTTAGTTTAGTCTGCCTGGAGTGCCAGATGGACGGGGGTTTAGTTTAGTCTGCCTGGAGTGCCAGATGGGTGGGGGTTTAGTTTAGTCTGCCTGGAGTGCCAGATGGACGGGGGTTTAGTTTAGTCTGCCTGGAGTGCCAGATGGACAGGGTTTATTTTAGTCTGCCTGGAGTGCCAGATGGACGGGTTTAGTTTAGTCTGCCTGGAGTGCCAGATGGATGGGGGTTTAGTTTAGTCTGCCTGGAGTGCCAGATGGGGGGGGTTTAGTTTAGTCTGCCTGGAGTGCCAGATGGACAGGGTTTATTTTAGTCTGCCTGGAGTGCCAGATGGACGGGGTTTAGTTTAGTCTGCCTGGAGTGCCAGATGGACGGGGTTTAGTTTAGTCTGCCTGGAGTGCCAGATGGACGGGGTTTAGTTTAGTCTGCCTGGAGTGCCAGATGGACGGGGTTTAGTTTAGTCTGCCTGGAGTGCCAGATGGACGGGGTTTAGTTTAGTCTGCCTGGAGTGCCAGATGGACGGGGTTTAGTTTTCTGCCTGGTTCCATCTCACCAGGTTTAGTTTAGCTCAATGGAGTATTAGAATCCAGATCTAATACTGGTGTTGTGGGTTTAGTTTCTCTGTCCTGGAAAGGCAGATGGAAGGGTTTAACTTTGTCTGCCTGGTGTTCAATGGACAGGGTTTGTTTAGTCCCCTGGCACCAGATTTCTTTATTTAGACTTTAGACTGGAACCCAGATGGGCGGGGTTTAGTTTAGTCTGTCTGCCTGGAGAATAGGTACTCCTGGTTATAACCAGGGCCCTATAAAGGAATAGGTTTAGTCTGCCTGGTTATAACCAGATGGGAATAGGTTTAGTTTGGTTATAACCTGGAGTGCCTAGATGGAATAGGGTTTAGTTTATAACCTGGAGTGCCTATGGAGGGGTTAGGTACTCCTGGTTATAACCAGGGCCCTTTAGTTAGTCTGCCTGGTGCTAGATGGAGGGCCCTATAAAGGGAATAGGTCTCCTGGTTATAACCAGGTGCCCTATGGAATAGGTTTAGTTTAGTCTGCCTGGTTATAACCAGGGCCCTATAAAGGGGTTTAGTTTAGTCTCCTGGTTATAACCAGGGCCCTATAAAGGGAATAGGTTTAGTCTGCCTGGTTATAGATGGGCCCTTTAGTTTAGTCTGCCTGGTTGCCAGATGGGCCCTATAAAGGGAATAGGTTTCTCCTGGTTATAACCAGGGCCCTATAAGGGAATAGGTACTCCTGGTTATAACCATTAGGAATAGATCTATAACTAGTTGGTCTCCTCTCTGTCCTTATTAGATAAACAGGGCCCTATAAAGGGAATAGGTACTTCTGGTTATAACCAGGGCCCTATAAAGGGAATAGGTACTCCTGGTTATAACCAGGGCCCTATAAAGGGAATAGTCTAACCAGCCTGGTTATAACCAGATGGTTATAAAGGGAATAGGTACTCCTGGTTATAACCAGGGCCCTATAAAGGGAATAGGTACTGGTTATAACCAGGGCCCTATAAAGGGAATAGGTACTCCTGGTTATAACCAGGGCCCTATAAAGGGAATAGGTACTCCTGGTTATAACCAGGGCCCTATAAAGGAATAGGTACTCCTGGTTATAACCAGGGCCCTATAAAGGGAATAGGTACTCCTGGTTATAACCAGGGCCCTATAAAGGAATAGGTACTCCTGGTTATAACCAGGGCCCTATAAAGGGAATAGGTACTCCTGGTTATAACCAGGGCCCTATAAAGGGAATAGGTACTCCTGGTTATAACCAGGGCCCTATAAAGGGAATAGGTACTCCTGGTTATAACCAGGGCCCTATAAAGGGAATAGGTACTCCTGGTTATAACCAGGGCCCTATAAAGGGAATAGGTACTCCTGGTTATAACCAGGGCCCTATAAAGGAATAGGTCTCCTGGTTATAACCAGGGCCCTATAAAGGGAATAGGTACTCCTGGTTATAACCAGGGCCCTATAAAGGGAATAGGTACTCCTGGTTATAGGTACCCTGGTTATAACCAGGCCCTATAAAGGAATAGGTACTCCTGGTTATAACCAGGGCCCTATAAAGGAATAGGTACTCCTGGTTATAACCAGGGCCCTATAAAGGGAATAGGTACTCCTGGTTATAACCAGGGCCCTATAAAGGGAATAGGTACTCCTGGTTATAACCAGGGCCCTATAAAGGGAATAGGTACTCCTGGTTATAACCAGGGCCCTATAAAGGGAATAGGTCCTCCTGGTTATAACCAGGGCCCTATAAAGGAATAGGTACTCCTGGTTATAACCAGGGCCCTATAAAGGAATAGGTACTCCTGGTTATAACCAGGGCCCTATAAAGGGAATAGGTACTCCTGGTTATAACCAGGGCCCTATAAAGGAATAGGTACTCCTGGTTATAACCAGGGCCCTATAAAGGAATAGGTCCTCCTGGTTATAACCAGGGCCCTATAAAGGGAATAGGTACTCCTGGTTATAACCAGGGCCCTATAAAGGGAATAGGTACTCCTGGTTATAACCAGGGCCCTATAAAGGAATAGGTCTCCTGGTTATAACCAGGGCCCTATAAAGGGAATAGGTACTCCTGGTTATAACCAGGGCCCTATAAAGGGAATAGGTACTCCTGGTTATAACCAGGGCCCTATAAAGGGAATAGGTACTCCTGGTTATAACCAGGGCCCTATAAAGGGAATAGGTACTCCTGGTTATAACCAGGGCCCTATAAAGGAATAGGTCCTCCTGGTTATAACCAGGGCCCTATAAAGGAATAGGTACTCCTGGTTATAACCAGGGCCCTATAAAGGGAATAGGTACTCCTGGTTATAACCAGGGCCCTATAAAGGGAATAGGTACTCCTGGTTATAACCAGGGCCCTATAAAGGGAATAGGTACTCCTGGTTATAACCAGGGCCCTATAAAGGGAATAGGTCCTCCTGGTTATAACCAGGGCCCTATAAAGGGAATAGGTACTCCTGGTTATAACCAGGGCCCTATAAAGGGAATAGGTACTCCTGGTTATAACCAGGGCCCTATAAAGGGAATAGGTACTCCTGGTTATAACCAGGGCCCTATAAAGGAATAGGTACTCCTGGTTATAACCAGGGCCCTATAAAGGGAATAGGTACTCCTGGTTATAACCAGGGCCCTATAAAGGCCCTATAAAGAATAGGTACTCCTGGTTATAACCAGGGCCCTATAAAGGGAATAGGTACTCCTGGTTATAACCAGGGCCCTATAAAGGGAATAGGTACTCCTGGTTATAACCAGGGCCCTATAAAGGGAATAGGTACTCCTGGTTATAACCAGGGCCCTATAAAGGGAATAGGTACTCCTGGTTATAACCAGGGCCCTATAAAGGGAATAGGTACTCCTGGTTATAACCAGGGCCCTATAAAGGGAATAGGTACTCCTGGTTATAACCAGGGCCCTATAAAGGGAATAGGTACTCCTGGTTATAACCAGGGCCCTATAAAGGGAATAGGTACTCCTGGTTATAACCAGGGCCCTATAAAGGGAATAGGTACTCCTGGTTATAACCAGGGCCCTATAAAGGGAATAGGTACTCCTGGTTATAACCAGGGCCCTATAAAGGGAATAGGTCCTCCTGGTTATAACCAGGGCCCTATAAAGGGAATAGGTACTCCTGGTTATAACCAGGGCCCTATAAAGGGAATAGGTACTCCTGGTTATAACCAGGGCCCTATAAAGGGAATAGGTACTCCTGGTTATAACCAGGGCCCTATAAAGGGAATAGGTACTCCTGGTCATTAAAAGTGAACTTCAAGTATAATTTTAATTCCTATTGCTCATTAATTCAACTTGAACCTTTGTCATTAATCCTTGATGGACACCAAGAGGATAATGACACAACTCAGCAATTAGTGAGACAGACAGCTATAAATAAAGAGCAGACTGTAACGGTTTTCTTCCACTGAAGGAGCGGAGGACCAAAATGCAGCGTGGTTAGTGTTCAACATGTTTAATCAAGACCATACATGAGAACACTACAAAAATACAAAACAACAAAAGTGAAAACCGAAACAGTCCTAATCTGGTGCAATGACACAAAGACAGAAGACAACCACCCACAAAACCAAACACAAAACAGGCTACCTAAATATGGTTCCCAATCAGAGACAATGACTAACACCCGCCTCTGAGAACCATATCAGGCCAAACAACAAACCCAACATAGAAACAGAAAACATAGAATGCCCACTCAGCTCACGTCCTGACCAAAACTAAAACAAAGAAAACACAAAAGAACTATGGTCAGAACATGACACACTCTTTCCACACCTCCCTTATTTGAACCCCAGCAGTGTCCCCTCCCTTATTTTAACCCCAGCAGTGTCCCCTCCCTTATTTTAACCCCAGCAGTGTCCCCTCCCTTATTTTAACCCCAGCAGTGTCCCCTCCCTTATTTTAACCCCAGCAGTGTCCCCTCCCTTATTTTAACCCCAGCAGTGTCCCCTCCCTTATTTTAACCCCAGCAGTGTCCCCTCCCATATTTTAACCCCAGCAGTGTCCCCTCCCTTACTTTAACCCCAGCAGTGTCCCCTCCCTTATTTTAACCCCAGCAGTGTCCCCTCCCATATTTTAACCCCAGCAGTGTCCCCTCCCTTATTTTAACCCCAGCAGTGTCCCCTCCCATATTTTAACCCCAGCAGTGTCACAACCCTCAACTTAATGAATCACACATTTTTCAATTGATTGGGATTAGTTACTGTGCCAGTATACAGATCAGCGTGCGTGTGTGTGTGTGTGTGTGTGTGTGTGTGTGTGTGTGTGTGTGTGTGTGTGTGTGTGTGTGTGTGTGTGTGTGTGTGTGTGTGTGTGTGTGTGTGTGTGTGTGTGTGTGTGTGTGTGTGTGTGTGTGTGTGTGTGTGTGTGTGTGTGTGCTCGCGCTCCTTTGCTTCGTAAGCCGGGGTTAGGGTTGCCCTCTTCTAGCCAGCTGTGCTCTGTCCTTCGCTGTGAGGAGGGGAGGGGTACATGCCTGAAGGGGATTACCAGAGACCCTCTGGTTCCATCCCACATGGCACCCAAATTCCCTACATAGTGCCTTACTTTGACCTGGGCCCGCAGTGCACTATGTAGGGAACAGGGTGATCTATAGAATGGAGCCCTGTGTGAGAAAGGAAAGACCTCTCTGTGTGTACTAGTGTCAGCCCAGTGTACTAGTGTCAGCCCAGTGTACTAGTGCCAGCCCAGTGTACTAGTGTCAGCCCAGTGTACTAGTGCCAGCCCAGTGTACTAGTGCCAGCCCAGTGTACTAGTGCCAGCCCAGTGTACTAGTGCCAGCCCAGTGTACTAGTGCCCCTGTTTGGAAATGGTGTCTTCCCCCCCTTCCTCACCCCTCAACTCCCTCCTGTCCCTCCTCACCCCTCTACCCCCTCCTCAACCCAACCCCCCTCCAACCTTGCCACTACAAACACTCTGAAGTATTAGTACTCCATTCCAGGGTTTGCTCACCCCTCTAACCCCCCCCAACCCCCTCCAACCTTGCCACTACAAACACTCTGAAGCATTAGTACTCCATTCCAGGGTTTGCTCAAGGCCCAAAGCAATCAAAGCTTCACATTAAAAACCTTCGTCCCTGACATTGACTAATGGGCTACATCCCAAATGGCTCCTTATTTAGTCCACCGGTTTTTCACCATAATCCCTATGGGCCCTGGTAAAAGAAGCAGTGCATTAAATAGGGAATAGGGTGCAGGTTGGGACGAAACCGCTGCTAGAAGAGCCTCGTCAGCAGATACCATGGTGCCAGTAACCAGTTATTGAAAAAGGACCCCATTATCAAGGTTACTCAGCGTAGAGAGAGAGAGAGAGAACGAGGTAAACGATTGTCATTGGATTCCATCTGATGTTTTTTCTTTTCTTCAGTTGGCCTGATTGCAAGGTTAGGCTTTTCAGTTAGACATAAAGTTGGAGAGTGGAGAACGAGTAAAAATGTATGCCCACTTTGATACTTGATACTTATCTGCTACTGCACCGAACGGAGGAGAACCCACTGAAATAGGAAGAGGGACTTCCTGGGTCATGTTCATTAGTGCACACCGTAGCAAATAGTATTCCGTTGTAAATTAGCGCTTCTTAAGTTCAGGTTGTCCCTACCCGTTTCGTTGTGTTTTCTTCCATTTAGTTTGAATGAATACGCGACCTCGACATCCGGCCTGGCTGCCAAGTGGGTTGGTCTATGCCCTCCATGGCTGCATGCCTGCCCAGTCATGTGAAATCCATAGATTAGGGCCTAATGAATTTATTTTAGTAGACAGATTTCCTTATAAAACTGTGACTCAGTATTTTAGAAATTGTTTCATGTTGCGTTTATATTTTTGCTAGACAACCATTTTCATATATTTCTATAGATTTTAAATTAGATTTGAATCAAAACTGTAACTCAGCCACTAAGGAACATTCACTGTCTTCATGGTAAACAACATCAGTGTAGATTTGGCCTTGTGTTTTAGGTTATTGTCCTGCTGAAAGGTGAATTCATCTCCCTGTGTCTGGTGGAAAGAAGACTGAACCAGGTTTTCCTCTAGGATTTGCATGTACTTAGTGCCATTCTGTTTATTTTTTTTATCCTGAAAAACGATTACAAGCATACCCATAACATGATGCAGCCACCACTATGCTTGAAAATATGGAGAGTTGTATTCATGTTCAGTGAAAACACTTTGTATTCAGGACAGAAAGTGAATTGCTTTACCACATTTTGTGCAATATTACTTTAGTGCCTTGTTGCATGTTTTGGCATATTTGTATTCTGTACAGGCTTCCTTCTTTTCACTGTCATTTAGTTTAGTATTGTGGAGTAACTACAATGTTGTTGATGGGTGTTCTCCTATCACAGCCATTAAACTCTGTAACTGTTTTAAAGTCACCATTGGCCTCATGGTGAAACCCCTGAGTGGTTTCCTTCCTCTCCTGCAACTGAGTTAGGAAGGATGCCTCTAACTTTGTAGTGACTGGGTGTATTGATACACCATCCAAAGTGTAATGAATAAGGTTGGCTTTTTACCCCAATTTACCCCAAAATTGGCCCGTGTTACATTTAGTCCCACTCTCCCCTATTCACTCACAGCAAATTGGAAAGTGGTAACATGTTAACCATGCCACTGCTAAAAACTCTGGCTTTAAAATTATGCAGTTTGCGCATATTTAGGAGTTGTGAAATAACCAAAGTAGGAATGGAAAGCTGGGATCTACTTTTCTTTAAACAATGGCCATTAAAACTGCAGTTTTCCCTGCGATTGGAAATGCACAACTTAAATGCGTCTCGGGAGGAATATTTTGTCTCGCATAGAACACATGTAACATTATAACTTTAGACCGTCCCCTCGCCCATACCTGGGCGCGAACCAGGGACCCTCTGCACACATCAAAACAGTCACCCACGAAGCATCATTACCCATCGCTCCACAAAAGCCACGGCCCTTGCAGAGCAAGGGGAACCACTACTTCAAGGTCTCAGAGCAAGCGACGTCACCGATTTGAAACGCTATTTAGCGCGCACCGCCGCTAACTAAGCTAGCCGTTTCACGCCCGTTACACACACAACAACAAGCCAGCAAGGTAGATCAACTATTTATTAGAATATAGTGTTGTCTGATTTCTCTGTTCATTACTCGTTTTTGTTGGCAGAGGAAAAGTCCATTCTAGCATCTTCAAAGTGCGCCTTTGAAGAAATTATTTGTCATGTTCCATGTTTATTTGCCGTGGTGGCAATCATTTAGATGTTTGATGAGTCGGAAACACTGCTGTGCCCAGTCCTGGGTTCCATGAAAATCATAGCAAATCATTTCTTTGTCCTATGAAGTGTGGAAAACGTTGGTATTGTTAGCCCTCATTTGCTCACCCATTATTTCTGAAGGTTAAATGTCAACCCGAGACCGAGATGGTATAAATGATATCTCAGGAGTCATTAGTGCGTAGAGAGGTATTGAATGGTTGGCTACAGTTCTAGCCTATTAGAGAAGACCTACAGCTATCTGTCCTTTTGTCTGCTCTATGTGGTTACCTGGCCATTAAGGCCCGGTTGAAAGTGTTGCACTGTCATTTACTCTCACCAGGCTGTGCTGTGTTCATGCTTGGCCAAACAGACACCACGGAAAATAATGATAATACACTATATACTGTAGTACTGAGAAGACACTATTATCCAAAGTGACATACATTTACTGTGTGTGATCTGATTCCCGATGAATTGAACCCATGACCTTCACGTTGCTAGTGACACAGTGTTTACCAATGAGACCACACCCATAATAATGACTTCTCTTTTCCCATGATTCCCCCTGGTCAGAAGTAGGTGAGATATGTCTAGAGGTCAATCTTTATATTATTTATCTAGGCAAGTCAGTTAAAACAAATCTTATTTAGAATGACGGTCTAGGAACAGTGTGTTAACTGGTCTAGGAACAGTGTGTTAACTGGTCTAGGAACAGTGGGTTAACTGGTCTGGGAACAGTGGGTTAACTGGTCTAGGAACAGTGGGTTAACTGGTCTAGGAACAGTGGGTTAACTGCCTTGTTCAGGGGCAGAACGACAGATTTATTTTTTACCTTGTTCTGAGATTTGATCTAACAACCTTTTGGTTACTGGCCCAACGCTCTAACCACTAGGCTCCCTGCTGGTTACTGGCCCAACGCTCTAACCACTAGGCTACCTGCTGGTTACTGGCCCAAAGCTCTAACCACTAGGCTCCCACTGGCTCCCTGCTCTAACCACTGGGCTCAACTGCTCTAACCACTAGGCTCCCTGCTGGTTACTGGCTCCAATGCTCTAACCACTAGGCTACCTGCTGGTTACTGGCCCAACGCTCTAACCACTAGGCTCCCTGCTGGTTACACTGGCCCAAAGCTCTAACCACTAGGCTACCTGCTCTAACCACTGGCCCAATGCTCTAACCACTAGGCTACCTGCTGGTTACTGGCCCAAAGCTCTAACCACTAGGCTCCCTGCTGGTTACTGGCTACCTGCTCTAACCACTAGGCTCCTGCTGGTTACTGGCCCAATGCTCTAACCACTAGGCTACCTGCTGGTTACCACTGGCCCAAAGCTCTAACCACTAGGCTCCCTGCTGGTTACTGGGCTAACGCTCTAACCACTAGGCTCCCTGCTGGTTACTGGCCCAATGCTCTAACCACTAGGCTTCCTGCTGGTTACTGGCCCAAAGCTCTAACCACTAGGCTACCTGCTGGTTACTGGCCCAACGCTCTAACCACTAGGCTCCCTGCTGGTTACTGGCCCAACGCTCTAACCACTAGGCTCCCTGCTGGTTACTGGCCCAATGCTCTAACCACTAGGCTCCCTGCCGTCCCTACGCTCTAACCACTAGGCTCCCTGCTCTAACCACTAGGCTCCCTGCCTGTTACTGTCCAACGCTCTAACCACTAGGCTCCCTGCTCTAACCACTAGGCTCCCTGCCTCCCAAATCTCATAGTAGTCTGATCCACAACATGAATTAAAGGAATAGTGTATTAGTGCACCGTGTATTAGTTACCGTTGTAGTGTGGACGCTGTTGTTCACTGTTCACTAAAACAACTTTTTAAATGTTTTTATGGTTACAGTTCTCATCCTTTGGTGTGGGGGGCCCTTTTTAAAAAATATAATGACTCTCCTCTTTCCGTGATTCCCCTGCAGATTAAAAGTGGTAAGAGTGAGAAGGAGGTGCAGCAGCTGCTTCTGAAGAGTGTCCAGTATCTGGAGCGTTACATGTACCTGATCCTCTTCAACAGCTACCTGCATCTGGAGAAGAAAAACTCCTGGCAACGATCCTTCACCACCTGGATGCAACAGGTGGGTGGGGCTGCCGTTCATTCACACAGTACAACTCACAGTGGTATAATGTAGCCGTACACTGGCCTAGAATAGAAGAGACTAGATGTAACAGGTTGGTGGGCCTGCTGTTCATTCACACAGCACAACTCACAGTGGAATAATATAGAATAAAATGGAATAGAAGAGACTGGACTAGACTGGGCTGGAATAGAATAGAATATATCTTAATTGGGTTGGCCTCCCATTCACACAGCAGAACAGTAGAAACACTGACCCTATGGTAAATTCTGACCCAGAATGAGGTTATAGAATTACCTTTTTGATTGCTCCAGTGCTGGGGTGAATTATAGTTCATTTCAGTCAATTCAGGAACTAAACTGAAGTATCAATTCCAATACATTTTCCCCCATTTTGCTTTTCCATGGGGAAAAAATATGCTTTTCAAATAGGAAAATTGCTTTTCAAATAAGAAAATTGCTTTTCAAATAAGAAAATTGCTTTTCAAATAAGAACATTGCATTTCAATGAGGGAAAATTCAACGTATTTGCCCTTAACCCGGTCACATTCATTAACTAAATAGGTGAATTAAATGTACTTTTATCTTATTAAAAAATATAAAAATATGATCCAACATCAACAACCAGTTATTACTGTTTTTGTATTATGTTGTATTCTTATATCCAGTTGTCAGATTTCCTCGTTTCGGTTTCTTTGACCTCCACCAGTCCAATGAAATCTCAGAATAATGCTGCTGTGGCTTATGAAGGAAAAGGCCCCCGTCAGCCCTTTTCTGTGCAATGAGGAAACGCGTGGCAGGTTTCCAGACCCAGGCGATCTGATATCTGATCCACGGCACATACACCCAACCCCCCTCTGCACCCCTCGCTCCTCCTCACAGACTGACACATTCATCCATTCCAGCTCCTCCTCACAGACTGACACATGCATCCATTCCAGCTCCTCCTCACAGACTGACACATTCATCCATTCCAGCTCCTCCTCACAGACTGACACATTCATCCATTCCAGCTCCTCCTCACAGACTGACACATGCATCCATTCCAGCTCCTCCTCACAGACTGACACATTCATCCATTCCAGCTCCTCCTCACAGACTGACACATTCATCCATTCCAGCTCCTCCTCACAGACTGACACATGCATCCATTCCAGCTCCTCCTCACAGACTGACACATTCACCCCTCGCTCCTCCTCACAGACTGACACATTCACCCCTCGCTCCTCCTCACAGACTGACACATTCATCCATTCCAGCTCCTCCTCACAGACTGACACATTCACCCCTCGCTCCTCCTCACAGACTGACACATTCATCCATTCCAGCTCCTCCTCACAGACTGACACATGCATCCATTCCAGCTCCTCCTCACAGACTGACACATTCATCCATTCCAGCTCCTCCTCACAGACTGACACATTCATCCATTCCAGCTCCTCCTCACAGACTGACACATGCATCCATTCCAGCTCCTCCTCACAGACTGACACATTCACCCCTCGCTCCTCCTCACAGACTGACACATTCACCCCCAGCTCGCTCCTCCTCACAGACTGACACATTCATCCATTCCAGCTCCATCACAGACTGACACATTCACCTCCTCCTCCTCACAGACTGACACATTCACCCCTCGCTCCTGACACATTCACCCCACAGACAGACTGACACATTCATCCATTCCAGCTCCTCCTCACAGACTGACACATTCATCCATTCCAGCTCCTCCTCACAGACTGACAGATTCACCCCTCCAGCTCCTCCTCACAGACTGACACATTCATCCCCAGCTCCTCCTCACAGACTGACACATTCATCCATTCACAGCTCCTCCTCACAGACTGACACATTCACAGACTGACCATTCCAGCTCCTCCTCACAGACTGACACATTCATCCATTCCAGCTCCTCCTCACAGACTGACACATTCATCCATTCCAGCTCCTCCTCACAGACTGACACATTCATCCATTCCAGCTCCTCCTCACAGACTGACACATTCATCCATTCCAGCAGCTGAGAATCCTCCTCACAGACTGATCACATTCATACCATGAGAATCAATCCAGCTCCTCCTCACAGCTGACACATTCATACCCAGCTGAGAATCAATCCCAGCAGATCCTCCTCACAGACTGAGCTGAGAATCATCATACATGAGAATCCCCAGCAGATCCTCCTCACAGCAGATTCATACAAGGTCAGCTCATCCATTCCAGCTCCTCCAAGGTCACAGACTGACAATTCAATCCATTCCAGCTCCTCCTCAGATTCTGGTCACAATCCCAGCAGATTCATACATTCCAGAATCAATCCTCAGCAGAATCTGAGATTCATTCATCCAATTCCAGCAGCTTCATAGAATCAATCCCAAGATTCATACAAGGTCAGCTGAGAATCAATTCCAGCAGATTCATACAAGGTCAGCTGAGAATCAATTCCAGCAGATTCATACAAGGTCAGCTGAGAATCAATTCCAGCAGATTCATACAAGGTCAGCTGAGAATCAATTCCAGCAGATTCATACAAGGTCAGCTGAGAATCAATTCCAGCAGATTCATACAAGGTCAGCTGAGAATCAATTCCAGCAGATTCATACAAGGCCAGCTGAGAATCAATCTATTCAGAAAATGGAGCTGCTGCCTTCATTCTATTCACAAGTGTGGAGAAAGCAACAGGTTGTATCCCAAATAGCTTCCTATTTCCAAGATCTGGTCTGGTCAAAAAATAGTGCACTAACTAGGGAATAAGGTACCATTTGGGATGCTGAGGCTGGGTAACGGTAAACTTGGACTGAGGGAAGAGGGCTGAGGAATAGTGAACTAGGGCTGAAGGAAGAGGCTGAGGAATGGTGAACTAGGACTGAAGGAAGAGGCTGAGGAATGGTGAACTAGGACTGAAGGAAGAGGCTGAGGAATGGTAAACTAGGACTGAAGGAAGAGGCTGAGGAATGGTGAACTAGGACTGAAGGAAGAGGCTGAGGAATGGTGAACTAGGATTGAAGGAAGAGGCTGAGGAATGGTAAACTAGGACTGAAGGAAGAGGCTGAGGAATGGTGAACTAGGACTGAAGGAAGAGGCTGAGGAATGGTGAACTAGGACTGAAGGAAGAGGCTGAGGAATGGTGAACTAGGACTGAAGGAAGAGGCTGAGGAATGGTGAACTAGGACTGAAGGAAGAGGCTGAGGAATGGTGAACTAGGACTGAAGGAAGAGGCTGAGGAATGGTGAACTAGGGCTGAAGGAAGAGGCTGGGTGGTGGTGAACTAGGGCTGAAGGAAGAGGCTGAGGAATGGTGAACTAGGACTGAAGGAAGAGGCTGAGGAATGGTAAACTAGGACTGAAGGAAGAGGCTGAGGAATGGTGAACTAGGACTGAAGGAAGAGGCTGAGGAATGGTGAAACTATTTACCTTTATTTAACCAGACAAGTCAGAAGAACAGATTCTTATTTTCAATGACTGCCTTGGGAACAGTAGGTTAACTGCCTGTTTAGGGGCACTGAAGGAAGAGGCTGTCCAACGTGGTGGGACTGAAGGAAGAGGCTGAGGAATGGTGAACTAGGACTGAAGGAAGAGGCTGGGTGGTGGTGAACTAGGGCTGAAGGAAGAGGCTGAGGAATGGTGAACTAGGACTGAAGGAAGAGGCTGGGGAATGGTAAACTAGGGCTGAAGGAAGAGGCTGGGTGGTGGTGAACTAGGACTGAAGGAAGAGGAATGGTGAACTAGGACTGAAGGAAGAGGCTGAGGAATGGTAAACTATTTACCTTTATTTAACCAGACAAGTCAGTTAAGAACAGATTCTTATTTTCAATGACGGCCTTGGGAACAGTAGGTTAACTGCCTGTTTAGGGGCAGAACGACAGATTTGTACCTTGTCAGCTCAGGGGTTTGAACTCACAACCTTGCGGTTACTAGTCCAACGCTCTAACCACTAGGCTACGCTGCCGTGAACTAGGACTGAAGGAAGAGGCTGAGGAATGGTGAACTAGGACTGAAGGAAGAGACTGAAAAATGGTGAACTAGGACTGAAGGAAGAGGCTGGGGAATGGTGAACTAGGGTTGAAGGAAGAGGCTGGTCAGGTTTGGAAAGCGTCTGTTTGTCGTGTTCTAGAGGGAATAGATGGCCGTTTGGGACATGGTCAGGTTTGGAAAGCGTCTGTTTGTCGTGTTCTAGAGTAATATAATAATATAATATATGCCATTTAGCAGACGCTTTTATCCAAAGCGACTTACAGTCATGTGTGCATACATTCTACGTATGGGTGGTCCCGGGGAGAGGGAATAGATGGCCGTTTGGGACATGGTCAGGTTTGGAAAGTGTCTGTTTGTCGTATTCTAGAGGGAATAGATGGCCGTTTGGGACACGGTCAGGCTGGTCAGGTTTGGAAGGAATCTGTTTGTCGTGTTCTAGAGGGAATAGATGGCCGTTTGGGACATGGTCAGGTTTTGAAAGTGTCTGTCTGTCGTGTTCTAGAGGTGTTTTGGAGGAGGTAGAGTAAAACATGACTTATTGATTCATCTACAGTTCCAATATGTTAACACTAAGACGTCTGGTTTAGCTGTACGGTTGGTACGACTACCCTGCCTCTGCATGCATCCCAAATGGCACCCTAGTACCATAGGGCTCTGGTCAAAAGTAGTGCACTGTATCCTGGGGCAGCAGGTAGCCTAGTGGTTAGAGCATTAGCCAGTAGCCGAAAGGTTGCTAGATCGAATTCCTGAGCTGACAAGGTAAAAATGTGTCGTTCTGCTCCTGAACAAGGCAGTTAACCCACTGTTCCTAGACCGTCATTGAGAATAAGAATTTGTTCTTAACTGACTTACATTTTTTTCATTTCACCTTTATTTAACCTTTATTTAACCTTTATTTCACCTTTATTTCACCTTTATTTAACCAGAACAAGTTGTCCTTTACAACTGCGACCTGGCAAATATAAAGCAAAGCAGTGCAACACAAACAACAACACAGTGTTACATGGAATAAACAAACGTACAGTAAATAACACAATAGAAAAACATCTATATACAGTGAATAACAAATGAGGTAAGATAAGGGAGGTAAGGCAATAAATAGGCCGTAGTGGCACAGTAATTACAATTTAGCAATTAAACACTGGAGTGATAGATGTGCAGAAGATGAATGTGCAAGTAGAGATACTGTGGTGCAGAGGCAAAAAAACGAAATAAATAACAATATGGGGATGAGGTAGTTGGATGGGCTATAAACCGATTTAACTAGACTTGCCTAGTTAAATATAAAATGTCAGGTTCTATTCAGGCTGAAGACGCACATGAATCTACCATTACAATATGTTAGACTAAGATCGGTGATTTAGTCGTAGGAATTACTGTCCTTACCTTCACCATCCTCATGTTATAAACAACATGTTAGACTAAGATCGGTGATTTAGTCTGTGATTTAGTCGAATCAGAGACAACGATGGACAACGAGACAACGATGGACAGCTGTCCCTGACTGAGAACCATACCCAGCTAAAACATAGAAACACAAAATCATATAAAACAAAACATAGAATGCCCACGCCAAATCACACCCTGACCAATCCAAATAGAGACATAAAAAGGCTCTCTAAGGTCAGGGCGTGAAAGCAGGAGGATGGCAAGATGACCGCAATCTCTCAAAGTCATTGAGAGAGGACATCAGTTTTGTCTGTGAATCCATGATAACAATGACAGAGAAATCAGACTCGAGGGACAATCAAGGCGGAACAACAGGGTTGTAGACGGAATTACAGAATCTCCACAGGAGACCTGGACAGAGTCTGAGGACAAAGTGAGGTAAATGATATGAGAAATAGAAGATGGACCACAGGAAGATTGAGGTGGAGCGCCCCACAGGACTGGAAAACCCACCACTGGCCCAAGTGACAGGCCCAGACCGATTAATGGTCAAGTTCCTGAGGTTCAAGGACAAGGTAGCTGATCTTGAAAGGGCCAAGAAACCGAGAGGAACGTACCGTGCATTTGGAAAGTATTCAGACACCTTGACTTTTTCCACATTTTGTTATGTTACAGCCTTGTTCTAAAATGGATTGAATATTTTTTTCCCATCAATCTACACACAATATAATGACAAAGCGAAATCAGGTTTTTAGAATTTCTTTGCCAATGTATAAAAAAATCTAAACTATTACATAACTATTCAGACCCTTTGCTATCAGACTCGAAATTGAGCTCAGGTGCATCCTGTTTCCATTGATCATCCTTGAGATGTTTCTACAACTTGATTGGCGTTCACCTGTGGTAAATTCCATTGATTGGACAATATTTGGACACCTGTTTATATTTGACAGTGCATGTCAGAGCAAAGACCAAGCCATGAGGTATAAGGAATTGTCCGTAGAGCTCAGAGACGGTGTCAATTGTGTCGAGGCACAGATCTGGGGAAGGGTACCAGAAAGTGTCTACAGCATTGAAGGTCCCCAAGAAGTGGCCTCCATCATCCTTAAATGGAAGAAGTTGAAACCACCAAGAACTGGCTGCCCAGCCAAACTGAGCAAGGGCCTTGGTCAGGGTGACCAATGGTCACTCTGACAGAGCTCCAGAATGTTCCTCTGTGGAGATGGGAGAATCTTCCAGAAGGACAACCATCTCTGCAGTACTCCAAACAATCAGGCCTTTATGGTAGAGTGGCCAGGCGGAAGCCACTCTTCAGTAAAAGGCACATGACATCCCACTTGGAGTTTGCCAAAAGGCACCTAAAGACTCTCAGTTCATGAGAAACAAGATTCTCTGGTCTGATGAAACCAAAAATGAACTCTTTGGCCTGAATGCCAAGCATCACATCTGGAGAAAACCTAGCATGGTGGTGGCAACATCACACTGTGGGGATGTTTTTCAGCGGAAGGGATTGGGAGACTAGACCGGATCGAGGAAAAGCTGAACAGAGCAAAGTACAGAGAGATCCTTGATGAAAACTTGCTCCAGAATGCTCAGGACCTCAGACTGAGGCTAGGGTTCACCTTTCAACAGGACAATGACCATAAGCACACAGCCAAGACAACGCAGGAATGGCTTCTGGACAAGTCTCTGAATGTCCTTGAGTGGCCCAGCCAGAGCCCGGACTTGAACCCGATCAAAGCTTGATGAGGAAAAAAACAAACAATTGAATACATTTTAGAATAAGGCTTAACTATATATATATATCCCATGTATATATATAGATATGTCTCATCTATCCCATATATATATGTATATGTCCATATATATGTGTATATGTATCCCATATATCTATATGTATGTATATAAGTCTCATATATCCCATGTATATATGTATATATATGTATGTATATACCGTATGTATATATATATGTATCATATATCCCATGTATGTATATATGTCTCATCTTCCCATGTATATATATTGTCCCATATATATGTATCATATTATGTATGAATATATATATATATGTATAGTCTATATATGTATGTATAGTCTCATCTTCCCATGTTCTGGTCCCATCTCTAATGTCTATATTATGTATATATATATGTCTCATCTATCCCATATATCGGTCCCATATAAGTATATCTTCCCATGTATACATATTATATATGTATCATCTATATATATATGTATATATATATGTCTATATATCCCATGTATATATATATATATGTATATATATTCCCATATATATGTCCCATAGATATATATCTATATTCCCATATGTGTATATATATATATCATCTTCCCATATATCGTATATATATATATGTATATATATATCCCACCGTGTATATATATGTGTATATATATTATATATATGTGTATATATATATGTGTCATATTATATATGTATATGTATATATATATCCCACCGTATGTGTATATATATATATGTATATATATATGTGTGTGTATATATATATGTGTATATATATATGTGTATATATATATGTGTGTATCTATATATGTGTATATCCCATATAGTGTATAGATATATATGTATATATATATGTGTATATATATATGTATGTGTATGTGTATATATATGTATATATACATATAACTCATCTTACCTTCAGACAATCCTGTGACAACCATCATGTTCACAGAGTCTCATCTTCCCACCGTTCGGTCCCACAGAAGTCTCATCTTCCCACCGTTCGGTCCCACAGAAGTCTCATCTTCCCACCGTTCGGTCCCACAGAAGTCTCATCTTCCCACCGTTCGGTCCCACAGAAGACAGATTTTCAGGATGTCTAATGGTCTGACAAACTTCTGTAGCTCGTGAGAGTACGTGGTGCAGACACAGATCCTCTCCACGTCACCTAGTAGGAGTGGCCTACTAGATAGGATGCAGTCTAGGAGTGTGTGCAGAGCCTGAAACGCCCAGCTCCGAGAGGGTGGAGAGAAGGGAAAAAATGGTGTCCACTCACAACAGTAACTCGCTCTGGATAAGAGCGTCTGCTAAATGATGTAAAAATAATAATAATACCCAAAAATTGGTCAGAGTGTTTTGTAAAGAAAAGGACGAATGGATGCCTGTCGAGTGCTTTGCATTAGAGGGGTTGAGTGTTGATTTCTTGAGGAGGGGAGCGACCCAGGCCATTCTGAAGTGAGGGGACACAGCCAGTGGTCAGGGAGGAGTTGATGAGGGAAGTGAGGGGACACAGCCAGTGGTCAGGGAGGAGTTGATGAGGGAAGTGAGGGGACACAGCCAGTGGTCAGGGAGGAGTTGATGAGGGAAGTGAGGGGACACAGCCAGTGGTCAGGGAGGAGTTGATGAGGGAAGTGAGGGGACACAGCCAGTGGTCAGGGAGGAGTTGATGAGGGAAGTGAGGGGACACAGCCAGTGGTCAGGGAGGAGTTGATGAGGGAAGTGAGGGGACACAGCCAGTGGTCAGGGAAGGTGGAGTTGATGAGGGAAGTGAGGGGACACAGCCAGTGGTCAGGGAGGAGTTGATGAGGGAAGTGAGGGGACACAGCCAGTGGTCAGGGAGGAGTTGATGAGGGAAGTGAGGGGACACAGCCAGTGGTCAGGGAGGAGTTGATGAGGGAAGTGAGGAATGGTTGAAGGTCACCAGAGATTGTCTGGAGAAGGGAATGAACAGAGAGACGAAGGAAAGATGGAGGGGATGGGGTTGAGCGGGCAGGTTGTTGGGCAGCCGGACCCCCACTAGTCGCAGGATTTAATTTGAAGAGAGAGGGGAGAAAGAGGTCAAGGCGTACGGTAGTTATGTGTGAGTGGGACCAGTGGACTCAATAGGCTGAGTGAATGAGGAGCGGATGTTGTAAACCTTCTTTTCAAAGTGGTTGACAAAGTCATCCAGACTATCAGAGAAAAGGTAGTCAGATGAAGGAGGGCTGGAAAGAGATGTTTCCTAGGGTTAGAGGCAGAAGCTTAAAATGTAGAGTGACATAAAGTGGCTTTAGCAGTGGATACACAGGAAGAGAAGGTAGAGAGGAGGGAGTGAAAGGATAATAGGTATTTTAGAAGTTTAGTTTTCCTCCATTTTCGTCAACTGCCTGCAGTCCTGTTCTGCAGTTGTTGAGGGAAGTGAGGAATGGGAGAAGATCTCCAGAGATGGTCGACCAGGAGGAAAGGGGACATGGTGAGTCGTAGGATGCGGAAAGATTAGTAGACAAACATCCTCTAGGGACTGGGAAAGAGTGAGAACAGAAGAGACAAGAGGGGAAAGATTAGTAGTGTGTGTGTGTGTGCGCGTGTGGGTGGGTGCGTGTGTGTGCGAGTGTGTGTGTGTGTGTTGCAGTCCAGTACATTCCTTTGCCATGCATCGGTGTAGGTTGAAGTGGTACGTCAACCAAAGATTTGAAAAAGCTACCAGTGTGCAACATCCACATACGTATCATTAACTAGGCCTCATTGCCTCTGTATGTACCGGTAGGTTCGTTGCATCAGAGGAAAATTATCAGAGGAAATTTGAAATGCCTGTTTTGCGGACGAGACGTGAGGTGGTTCATTGTACAATGAACAGGTTTGTGTATGGCGGATGCCACAGATGCCTCGCGGAGGGGCAGCCAATCAGTCAGCCCAGTTATTTTGATGTGTGCTACAGAGGCCTCCCTGTTCACCGTACCCGCCTGGTATGTGGGGCCTTTCACATAGTCGACTGTGGGACAAGACCCTAACTCACAGACACACACACACACAAACACCTACTCACCTCACTACCCCTGTACTAGCATTGGCGCCAGGCTCCTAATGACTATTGGCCTGTGGGATCTTCTCAGTAGGAGATGAAAGACCAGGTCTGCCAGCTTTGTTCACTATCACAACTGCACACTGGACAGTCAGTCACCGAACAGACACAACACACAGGCAGGCACACTTCAGCCAGGGCCCAGAGGGCAAACCATTTCATAAGAAGAGAAAGGGAAAAACTACTTCCTGTCTGTGATGGCTTCGTTTTTTTGACTCCAGAGAGAGAGAGGAAGAAAGAGGTGAAATACTTTATTCACTGGCGATGCTCACCTTTGGCTTGAGTCAGCCGAGGCCCACACGCTCTCCAACACCCATCAGCCGAGGCCCACACGCTCTCCAACACCCATCAGCCGAGGCCCACACGCTCCCCAACACCCATCAGCCGAGGCCCACCGAGGCCCACACGCTCCCCAACACCCATCAGCCGAGGCCCACACGCTCCCCAACACCCATCAGCCGAGTCCAACACCCATCAGCCGAGACCCACACGCTCCCCAACACCCATCAGCCGAGACCCACACGCTCCCCAACACCCATCAGCCGAGACCCACACCCTCCCCAACACCCATCAGCCGAGACCCACACCCTCCCCAACACCCATCAGCTGAGGCCCACACGCTCCCCAACACCCATCAGCCGAGGCCCACACGCTCCCCAACACCCATCAGCCGAGGCCCACACGCTCCCCAACACCCATCAGCCGAGGCCCACACGCTCCCCAACACCCATCAGCCGAGGCCCACACGCTCCCCAACACCCATCAGCCGAGGCCCACACGCTCCCCAACACCCATCAGCCGAGGCCCACACGCTCCCCAACACCCATCAGCCGAGGCCCACACGGAGACTCTCCTGGAACACCCATCAGCCGAGGCCCACACGCTCCCCAACACCCATCAGCCGAGGCCCACCGAGGCCCACACGCTCCCCAACACCCATCAGCCGAGGCCCACACGCTCCCCAACACCCATCAGCCGAGTCCAACACCCATCAGCCGAGACCCACACGCTCCCCAACACCCATCAGCCGAGACCCACACGCTCCCCAACACCCATCAGCCGAGACCCACACCCTCCCCAACACCCATCAGCCGAGACCCACACCCTCCCCAACACCCATCAGCCGAGGCCCACACGCTCCCCAACACCCATCAGCCGAGGCCCACACGCTCCCCAACACCCATCTGCCGAGGCCCACATGGAGCTCCCCAACACCCATCAGCCGAGGCCCACAGGCTCCCCAACACCCATCAGCCGAGGCCCATACTGCTCCCCAACACCATCCCTGAGCCATACACACCCATCAGCCGAGACCCACACGCTCCCCAACACCCATCAGCCGAGGCCCACACGCTCCCCAACACCCATCAGCCGAGGCCCACACGCTCCCCAACACCCATCAGCCGAGGCCCACACCCTCCCCAACACCCATCAGCCAAGGCCCACACGCTCCCCAACACCCATCAGCCGAGACCCACAGGCTCCCCAACACCCATCAGCCGAGACCCACACCCTCCCCAACACCCATCAGCCGAGGCCCACACGCTCCCCAACACCCAGACACACAGAGGTCTCCAGTAAGGGCTAAGTCCCCAAGCAACCTTTTAACAGAATGGACCTGGAGCCATACTGATGGACCTGGAGCCATACTGATGGACCTGGAGCCATACTGATGGACCTGGAGCCATACTGATGGAGCCATACTGATGGACCTGGAGCCATACTGATGGACCTGGAGTCATACTGATGGAGACATACTGATGGACCTGGAGCCATACTGATGGACCTGGAGCCATACTGATGGAGCCATACTGATGGACCTGGAGTCATACTGATGGAGACATACTGATGGACCTGGAGCCATACTGATGGACCTGGAGCCATACTGATGGACCTGGAGCCATACTGATGGAGTTATACTGATGGACCTGGAGCCATACTGATGGAGTCATACTGATGGACCTGGAGTCATACTGATGGACCTGGAGCCATACTGATGGAGTCATACTGATGGACCTGGAGCCATACTGATGGACCTGGAGCCATACTGATGGAGTCATACTGATGGACCTGGAGCCATACCTATGGAGCCATACTGATGGAGTCATAATGATGGACCTGGAGTCATACTGATGGACCTGGAGCCATACTGATGGACCTGGAGTCATACTGAATGAGTCATACTGAATGAGTCATACTGAATGAGTCATACTGATGGACCTAGAGTCATACTGATGGACCTAGAGAGTCATACTGATGGACCTGGAGCCATACTGATGGAGTCATACTGATGGACCTGGAGTCATACTGATGGACCTGGAGCCATACTGATGGACCTGGAGTCATACTGATGGACCTGGAGCCATACTGATGGACCTGGAGTCATACTGATGGACCTGGAGCCATACTGATGGAGTCATACTGATGGACCTGGAGTCATACTGATGGACCTGGAGCCATACTGATGGACCTGGAGTCATACTGATGGACCTGGAGCCATACTGATGGACCTGGAGTCATACTGATGGACCTGGAGCCATACTGATGGAGTCGTACTGATGGACCTGGAGCCATACTGATGGAGTCATACTGATGGACCTGGAGCCATACTGATGGACCTGGAGTCATACTGATGGACCTGGAGTCATACTGATGGACCTGGAGTCATACTGATGGACCTGGAGTCATACTGATAGACCTGGAGCCATACTGATGGAGTCATACTGATGGACCTGGAGCCATACTGATGGAGTCGTACTGATGGACCTGGAGCCATACTGATGGAGTCATTACTGATGGACCTGTAGCCATACTGATGGAGTCATACTGATGGAGCCATACTGATGGACCTGGAGTCATACTGATGGACCTGGAGCCATACTTATGGCCCTGGAGCCATATTGATGGACCTGGAGTCATACTGATGGACCTGGAGTCATACTGATGGACCTGGAGCCATACTGAATGAGTCATACTGATGGCCCTGGAGTCATACTGATGGACCTGGAGCCATACTGATGGACCAGGAGCCATACTGATGGACCTGGAGTCATACTGATGGAGCCATACTGATGGACCTGGAGCCATACTGATGGACCTGGAGTCATACTGATGGACCTGGAGCCATACTGATGGAGCCATACTGATGGACCTTGAGCCATACTGATGGAGCCATACTGATGGACCTTGAGCCATACTGATGGAGTCATACTGATGGACCTGGAGCCATACTGATGGACCTGGAGTCATACTGATGGACCTGGAGCCATACTGATGGAGTCATACTGATGGACCTGGAGTCATACTGATGGACCTGGAGCCATACTGATGGAGCCATACTGATGGACCTTGAGCCATACTGATGGAGTCATACTGATGGACCTGGAGTCATACTGATGGAGTCATACTGATAGACCTGGAGCCATACTGATGGACCTGGAGCCATACTGATGGAGTCATGCTGATGGACCTGCTAGACCCATTCTTTAGTGGAATTATTTCCATGTTAAATCTATGGATTCTCGGCCAGTTGGGAGTCAAACCTGCTGCATGGTCAGTTTGGCTGGACCCATTCTGTAGTGTTTCCAGTTAGCTATGGGTCATTAGGGCTGATTTGTTTACTGCAGATGTATGTACTGACTTTGATTAGTGCATTCATCTTAAAGGTGAGAGAACCACCCGACTGTAAGTCACTCTGGGTACAAACGTGTGCTAAATGACCATGTACTTGTCTCTGTGTTTCCTGGATAGTGAGCAGCACCGTGCTGTACCATTTGATGGAAACTGCACATCTTGTTTTGTTCTGTATGAATCAGCTCAGAATGGATAAGGTCTCGTGGATTCTTGCTGAGTTGCTGAACATATTTCTCCAACAGTGACATAGTAGACGGTTGAAAATGCTTTCAGTGCTACATAATCTGGATTCTATTGGAGCGCTCTATATAGCGTGGTCAGAGACAAGGCCACAGCGTTATACCACAAGGTCTGCTCTCTTTGCTGGCTCTACAATGCTGGCTTTCTAAGCTATAATCAATGGTTGAAGAGTAATAAGGGATATTACCAAACAATGATTATCTCAACCATTGTTCCCCAATCGGTCCTTCAGCATGTTTGACATACCCAACAACTCTCCAGCAGAGACTGGAAATGGCTGGGTTCCAAATGGCATCTATAGAGGGCTCTTAGTCTGGGACGCCCAACCCCAGGCCACAGGGACATGGATCTGCTTTCAACGATGGACTCTTTTGGCTTAGAGGAACCATGCCCACATCTCTACTCTGTCCACGTAAATAACATACTAAAATAGTAACTAGCAAGATGGAGATCAGTGTTTTTTTTCTTTCTTTCAGGAGTGCATTTTGTGATTGGCTACTGGCAAATGTGCATCAACTACCTTCACTAAAAAGGCTTTGCCTGGAAACTTTGGTTTTGAATCGCGACGTTGTGGCCTGTGATTTGTTAGGAGAGTTGCCTGTCTGATGGACCCAAGATTTGTAAGTCGCTCTGGATAAGAGCGTCTGCTAAATGACTTAAATGTAAATGTAATGTAAATGACCCACCCCAGAAGTTGCCAAACGAGTCCGTCATTGAAACCCAGACTCTAGTCATTGTTGCCGGGTTGGGTTTTCCAGACTAAAGGGGCTCTGGTCAAAAGTAGTGCACTATATAGGGAATAAGGAATATAGGGCTCTGGTCAAAAGTAGTGCACTATATAGGGAATAAGGAATATAGGGCTCTGGTCAAAAGTAGTGCACTATATAGGGAATAAGGAATATAGGGCTCTGGTCAAAAGTAGTGCACTATATAGGGAACAAGGAATATAGGGCTCTGGTCAAAAGTAGTGCACTATATAGGGAATAAAGAATATAGGGCTCTGGTCAAAAGTAGTGCACTATATAGGGAACAAGGAATATAGGGCTCTGGTCAAAAGTAGTGCACTATATAGGGAATAAGGAATATAGGGCTCTGGTCAAAAGTAGTGCACTATATAGGGAATAAGGAATATAGGGCTCTGGTCAAAAGTAGTGCACTATATAGGGAATAAGGAATATAGGGCTCTGGTCAAAAGTAGTGCACTATATAGGGAACAAGGAATATAGGGCTCTGGTCAAAAGTAGTGCACTATATAGGGAATAAGGAATATAGGGCTCTGGTCAAAAGTAGTGCACTATATAGGGAATAAGGAATATAGGGCTCTGGTCAAAAGTAGTGCACTATATAGGGAATAAGGAATATAGGGCTCTGGTCAAAAGTAGTGCACTATATAGGGAACAAGGAATATAGGGCTCTGGTCAAAAGTAGTGCACTATATAGGGAATAAAGAATATAGGGCTCTGGTCAAAAGTAGTGCACTATATAGGGAATAGGGTACTACTGTTTGGGACGCAGACAATGTCTTCAGCAGTTTCTCCATAGACTCATATGGCCTCCAGAACCATTGTTTACCATTTGTCATTCCCGGTGCATCTTTAAAGCAAACATTGGACTGTAAATACTCCATATCTTCTAGTAACAGCACTTCTGATTCCACGCAGGCTGGTCCTTCTGTAGCTCAGTTGGTAGAGCATGGCGCTTGTAACGCCAGGGTAGTGGGTTCGATCCCCGGGACCACCCATACGTAGAATGTATGCACACATGACTGTAAGTCGCTTTGGATAAAAGCGTCTGCTAAATGGCATATATAAATGTATGGAAATGTTAAAAGCATTTCCACTTCATCTGATTCAGAGGTTACCAGTGGTCCAAGGTCCTTAAGTAAAAAGTATACTTTTCTATTTATGTTTTTCACAACTATTACTTCAGTACATTCCTTAAAGAAAAGTATGTTATTTTTACTCCATACATTTTCCCTGACACCCACAAGTACTTGGTACATTTTGAGTGTTTAGCAGGACAGACAGTAAAATGGTCTAAGTCACACACTTATCAAGAGAACATCCATGGTCATCCCAACCCTTTTACTTCAGTCATTTTCTCTTAAGGTGTCTTTACGGGAGAGAGAGATGTCACAGAGAGAGAGAGACCAGGTTACTCAAGTATGACAAGTGGGTACTTTTTCCACCACTGCTTTGGCCGTCTGAGGAGATCACATTTCATTTATCAGAAGTATATTTGTGGTGAAAAGAAAATGTAGGTCAACTATATAGTGAGTAAGTGACCAACTTGAAAGAGCTACCTGATCTAAACAGAACTGTGTCTGAAATGGCACCCTATTCCCTAGATGGTGCACTACTTTTGTCACGCAGAGAGAGAGAACAGGTGTCGCGCAGAGAGAGACCAGGTGTCACAGACCAGGTGTCACAGAGAGAGAGACCAGGTGTCACAGAGAGAGAGAGACCAGGTGTCACAGAGAGAGAGAGACCAGGTGTCACAGAGAGAGAGAGACCAGGTGTCGCACAGGGAGAGAGAGACCAGGTGTCACAGCACAGAGAGAGAGAGACCAGGTGTCGCACAGAGAGAGACCAGGTGTCGCACAGAGAGAGAGACCAGGTGTCACACAGAGAGAGACCAGGTGTCGCACAGGTGTCAGAGAGAGAGACCAGGTGAAGCGCAGGGAGAGAGAGACCAGGTGTCACACAGAGAGAGAGACCAGGTGTCGCACAGAGAGACCAGGTGTCGCAGAGAGAGAGAGACCAGGTGTCACAGAGAGAGAGACCAGGTGTCACACAGAGAAAGAGACCAGGTGTCGCACAGAGAGAGAGACCAGGTGTCACACAGAGAAAGAGACCAGGTGTCGCACAGAGAGAGAGACCAGGTGTCACAGAGAGAGAGACCAGGTGTCACACAGAGAGAGACCAGGTGTCACACAGAGAGAGACCAGGTGTCACACAGAGAGAGAGACCAGGTGTCACACAGAGAAAGAGACCAGGTGTCGCACAGAGAGAGAGACCAGGTGTCGCACAGAGAGAGACCAGGTGTCACGCAGAGAGAGAGACCACAGAGAAAGAGACCAGGTGTCACACAGAGAAACCAGGTGTCACAGAGAGAGAGACCAGGTGTCGCGCAGAGAGAGAGACCCAGGTGTCGCGCAGAGAGAGAGAGAGACCAGGTGTCGCACAGAGAGAGAGAGACCAGGTGTCGCACAGGAGAGAGAGAGAGAGAGACCAGGTGTCGCACAGGAAGAGAGAGACCAGGTGTCGCACAGAGAGAGAGAGAGAGACCAGGTGTCGCACAGAGAGAGAGAGGTGTCACAGAGAGAGAGACCAGGTGTCGCACAGAGAGAGAGACCAGGTGTCGCACAGAGAGAGAGAGACCAGGTGTCGCACAGAGAGAGAGAGACCAGGTGTCGCGCAGAGAGAGAGAGACCAGGTGTCGCGCAGAGAGAGAGAGACCAGGTGTCGCGCAGAGAGAGAGAGACCAGGTGTCGCACAGAGAGAGCGAGACCAGGTTTCGCACAGAGAGAGAGCGAGACCAGGTTTCGCACAGAGAGAGAGCGAGACCAGGTTTCGCAGAGGAGAGTTGGGTCAAATATCTATTGTTTTCTTTAAATATATAAAAAAACATGTTAATTGAATTAGTTGTAAGTAGAATAGAAAACAACTGTGTTGGTTCAGGAGGAGCCAGAAGGAGGAATAATTATATATTGTTCACTAACACCGGGAAACAGGGTCATTTGGGTTCAGCTTGACCCTGTGTATCTCCTGTGGTTATGTAGGGTGTTAACAGGACATTGTAAGTAGAGTTAAATGCAACTGTTTTGGTCAGAGATCACTCACAAACAAAGTGCATTGATGTTTCAGCCCTCTCTGTTCTTACTTCTTAAGTTGTTTCCTGTGTGTGTCTCCTGCTGTGGTTGTGTGGGTGACCTCAACCAGCTGTCTTCTAACCAATAGCTGTCTCTCCTGTTCTTCCTGCTGTGGTTCTCCCAGGTGGCTGCTCTGCTGTGGTCTTTACACATTGTGTTTCTCCTGTTGTGGTCTTTACTCATTGTGTTTCTCCTGTTTCTGTTGTGGTCTTTACACATTGTGTTTCTCCTGCTGTGTTTCTCCTGTCTTTACTCATTGTGTTTCTCCTGCTGTGGTCTTTACTCATTGTGTTTCTCATTGTGTTTCTCCTGTTTCTCCTGCTGTGGTCTTTACTCATTGTGTTTCTCCTGTTTCTCCTGTTGTGGTCTTTACTCATTGTGTTTCTCCTGTTGTGGTCTTTACTCATTGTGTTTCTCCTGTTTCTCCTGCTGTGGTCTTTACTCATTGTGTTTCTCCTGCTGTGGTCTTTACTCATTGTGTTTCTCCTGTTTCTCCTGTGGTCTTTACTCATTGTGTTTCTCCTGTTTCTCCTGCTGTGGTCTTTACACATTGTGTTTCTCCTGTTTCTCCTGTGTTTCTGTGGTCTTTACTCATTGTGTTTCTCCTGTTGTGGTCTTTATACATTGTGTTTCTCCTGCTGTGGTCTTTACTCATTGTGTTTCTCCTGTTTCTCCTGTTGTGGTCTTTACTCATTGTGTTTCTCCTGTTGTGGTCTTTACACATTGTGTTTCTCCTGTTGTGGTCTTTACTCATTGTGTTTCTCCTGTTCTTTACTCATTGTGTTTCTCCTGCTGTGGTCTTTACTCATTGTGTTTCTCCTGTTGTGGTCTTTACTCATTGTGTTTCTCCTGTGTGTGTCTTTACTCATTGTGTTTCTCCTGTTTCTCCTGCTGTGGTCTTTACTCATTGTGTTTCTCCTGTTTCTCCTGCTGTGGTCTTTACTCATTGTGTTTCTCCTGTTTCTCCTGTGTGTCTTTACTCATTGTGTTTCTCCTGCTGTGGTCTTTACTCATTGTGTTTCTCCTGTTTCTCCTGCTGTGGTCTTTACTCATTGTGTTTCTCCTGTTTCTCCTGTGTTTCTGTGGTCTTTACTCATTGTGTTTCTCCTGTTTCTGTGTGGTCTTTACTCATTGTGTTTCTCCTGCTGTGGTCTTTACTCATTGTGTTTCTCCTGCTGTGGTCTTTACTCATTGTGTTTCTCCTGTTTCTCCTGCTGTGGTCTTTACTCATTGTGTTTCTCCTGTTTCTCCTGTGGTCTTTACTCATTGTGTTTCTCCTGTTTCTCCATTGTGTTTCTGTGGTCTTTACTCATTGTGTTTCTCCTGTTTCTCCTGCTGTGGTCTTTACTCATTGTGTTTCTCCTGCTGTGGTCTTTACTCATTGTGTTTCTCCTGTTGTGGTCTTTACTCATTGTGTTTCTCCTGTTTCTCCTGCTGTGGTCTTTACTCATTGTGTTTCTCCTGTTGTGGTCTTTGCTGTGGTCTTTACTCATTGTGTTTCTCCTGCTGTGGTCTTTACTCATTGTGTTTCTCCTGTTTTTCTCCTGCTTCTTTACTCATTGTGTTTCTCCTGCTGTGGTCTTTACTCATTGTGTTTCTCCTGCTGTGGTCTTTACTCATTGTGTTTCTCCTGTTTCTGTGTGTCTTTACTCATTGTGTTTCTCCTGTTTCTCCTGTTGTGGTCTTTACTCATTGTGTTTCTCCTGTTTCTCCTCTTTACTCATTGTGTTTCTCCTGCTGTGGTCTTTACTCATTGTGTTTCTCCTGCTGTGGTCTTTACTGTGTTTCTCCTGTGTGGTCTTTACTTGTGTTTCTCCTGTGTGGTCTTTACTCATTGTGTTTCTCCTGCTGTTCTTTATTGTGTTTCTCTTTACTCATTGTTTCTCCTGTTGTGGTCTTTACTCATTGTGTTTCTCCTGCTTTACTCATTGTGTTTCTCCTGTGGTCTTTACTCATTGTGTTTCTCCTGTGTTTCTCCTGTTCTTTACTCATTGTGTTTCTCCTGCTGTGGTCTTTACTCATTGTGTTTCTCCTGTTTCTGTGGTCTTTACTCATTGTGTTTCTCCTGCTTGTGGTCTTTACTCATTGTGTTTCTCCTGCTGTGGTCTTTACTCATTGTGTTTCTCCTGTTTCTCCTGCTGTGGTCTTTACTCATTGTGTTTCTCCTGTTTCTGTGGTCTTTACTCATTGTGTTTCTCCTGCTGTGGTCTTTACTCATTGTGTTTCTCCTGTTGTGTCTTTACTCATTGTGTTTCTCCTGTTGTGGTCTTTACTCATTGTGTTTCTCCTGCTGTGGTCTTTACTCATTGTGTTTCTCCTGCTCCTGTGGTCTTTACTCATTGTGTTTCTCCTGCTGTGGTCTTTACTCATTGTGTTTCTCCTGCTGTGGTCTTTACTCATTGTGTTTCTCCTGTTTCTCCTGCTGTGGTCTTTATATTGTTGTGTTTCTCCTGCTGTGGTCTTTACTCATTGTGTTTCTCCTGCTGTGGTCTTTATACATTGTGTTTCTCCTGTTTCTCCTGTGTGGTCTTTACTCATTGTGTTTCTCCTGCTGTGGTCTTTACTCATTGTGTTTCTCCTGCTGTGGTCTTTACTCATTGTGTTTCTCCTGCTGTGGTCTTTACTCATTGTGTTTCTCCTGTTTCTCCTGTTGTGGTCTTTACTCATTGTGTTTCTCCTGTTTCTCCTGCTGTGGTCTTTACTCATTGTGTTTCTCCTGCTGTGGTCTTTACTACATTGTGTTTCTCCTGTTTCTCCTGCTGTGGTCTTTACTCATTGTGTTTCTCCTGTTTCTCCTGTGGTCTTTACTCATTGTGTTTCTCCTGCTGTGGTCTTTACTCATTGTGTTTCTCCTGCTGTGGTCTTTACTCATTGTGTTTCTCCTGTTTCTCCTGTGTGTCTTTATACATTGTGTTTCTCCTGCTGTGGTCTTTATTTCTCCTGCTGTGGTCTTTACTCATTGTGTTTCTCCTGCTGTGGTCTTTACTCATTGTGTTTCTCCTGTTTCTCCTGCTGTGGTCTTTATACATTGTGTTTCTCCTGTTTCTCCTGCTGTGGTCTTTATACATTGTGTTTCTCCTGTTTCTTTACTCCTGCTGTGGTCTTTACTCATTGTGTTTCTCCTGCTGTGGTCTTTATACATTGTGTTTCTCCTGCTGTTCTTTACTGTGTTTCTCCTGTGGTCATTGTGTTTCTCCTGCTGTGTGTTTGCTGTGGTCTCATTGTGTTTCTCCTGCTGTGGTCTTTACATCATTGTGTTTCTCCTGCTCCTGCTGTAGTCTTTACACATTGTGTTTCTCCTGTTTCTCCTGTGTGGTCATTACTCATTGTGTTTCTCTCCTGTGTTTGTCCTGTAGGTGGCAGCCAGGGCCGGGGTGTGGTCGACCTTCTCAACCAGCTGGGTTTCTCCGAGTTTGAGAACCTTCGGGACACGCCACTTGCCAGGCTCCGCTGCCGGTGGCAACGACAGAACATCCAATCACGTCCCTTCAGGGGGGCGTTGATCTGAGCTGAGGAGAGATCACTGTGAACCGCCAGACTATGGCTGCTTCTGAAGTGCTACTCTATTCCCTGTTCAGTTCACTACTTTTGACCAGGGCCCTCTGCACTCTAAAGGGACTAGGGTGCCATTTTATACAACCTATGTCCTCCTGTGCTTTTTTTATTTTTATTTTTATATATATACCTTTAAAATGCTAAAATGCTTTTGTATTTTGAAATGTAATAATGCTTTGTATTTTTACCCTCGTATCACTCTGATACTCTATTATTATAATACTGCCTGTTTTCAAACCCACTACCAATGTTATTTAGTATTTGACTGGACGTTTCAGTTCTGTCAGTCGGTATTTCCTGGTTCTGATGCTTCTGACTGCTTCTGACTGCCGCACAGATTCAAGCTGACATTTTACGTCTCATTTGCTCTATTGTTCCATTGTTAATATAGGAGGAGAATGAATTATTATGTTGTTAAGGTTAGTTTGAGGTTATGTTAAGGTTAGTTTGAGGTTAAGGTTAGTTTGAGGTTAAGGTTAGTTTGAGGTTAAGGTTAGTTTTGAGGTTATGTTAAGGTTCGTTTGAGGTTATGTTAAGGTTCGTTTGAGGTTAAGGTTAGTTTGAGGTTAAGGTTAGTTTGAGGTTAAGGTTAGTTTGAGGTTATGTTAAGGTTCGTTTGAGGTTATGTTAAGGTTCGTTTGAGGTTAAGGTTAGTTTGAGGTTATCTTACGGTTAGTTTGAGGTTATCTTACGGTTAGTTTGAGGTTACGGTAAGGGTTAGAGTTAGGGAAAGGCTTCACCTTTTGGGCTAGCGGAACTCCACCTCCGTGAATATTCTGCCGGTTAAATAGACACCACCTTAATCAGAAGACAGTATTAGTATTAGTCTGTATTAGAACGTATTGGAAAGTTTCTCCAGTTTTAAAATAGAGTTGAAACTACAGACTTTTAAAACAAACAGCTTCTTTGTTTAGATGGAATACATTTCTGTTACTTTAATCAACATCCAGTATCAGAGTCTCCAAGTCCACTTCCAGGTATTCGTTTGCCAAGCTGCTGTAGATGCTGCCAAGGCGAAGCTTCTGCTCTGTGTTTTACTGCTGTTTGTATGTGTCTCAGTCCTCACTTCTTCACAGCGGTTTCTCCTCTCATTAAAGGGTTCATCTGCGTCAGGTTCATCCATCTTTTAGATATATTTTTCTCTTCAATAATGATTTATACCAATTGATCCTTGAAGAATCTAACTTGTAAATGGCTCCAGGGTTTGTAAAAGAATGTCAATGTTAACACTATATAGCCTCAAAACATGGTGTAACTATAATGTTGATGTCATGGACGGTCTGTCCTTGTATCCATGGCTCCGTCCATTGTTCCAGCCCCGTCCCTCTGCTTTTTACCAGAACAGTGGTGGCATGGATGCTTTGTGTGTTTTGAACTGTGAATTCCCCTTTTGAAAGGGGTTCATATGGGATTGAAAGGACATGGAAGCAGTCTCTCTGTCACCTGTTTCGGTAAACAGACCTGGAGAAATGTAACCACTGTTACATTCACAGACCGAGCTCTAAGCAGTGACCAGATGTGTACTGATTCTTCCTTTTAACTGATACCTCTGCATGCTTGGAACAGCTGCTGAAGCCATTGATGCAACCGACTCATTTGAGGTTTCCAACTTCAGTAAAAGGTGTCGTGCCCCCCCTCCCCTCTTAGGATATTGTATGTGTCGTCCCCCTCCCCTCTTAGGATATTGGATGTGTGTCCCCCCTTCCCCCTCCTCTTAGGATATTGGATGTGTGTCCCCCCTTCCCCCTCCCCTCTCTTAGGATATTGGATGTGTGTCCCCCCCTTCCCCCTCCTCTTAGGATATTGGATGTGTGTCCCCCCTTCCCCCTCCTCTTAGGATATTGGATGTGTGTCCCCCCTCCCCTCCTCTTAGGATATTGGATGTGTCCGCCCTCCCCCATCCTCTTAGGATATTGGATGTGTGTCCCCCCTTCCCCCTCCTCTTAGGATATTGGATGTGTCCGCCCTCCCCCATCCTCCTCCTCTTCGGATATTGGATGTGTCCCCCCTCCCCCTCCTCTTAGGATATTGGATGTTTCCCCCCTCCCCCTCCTCTTAGGATATTGGATGTTTCCCCCCTCCCCCTCCTCTTAGGATATTGGATGTTTCCCCCCTTCCCCCTCCTCTTAGGATATTGGATGTTTCCCCCCTCCCCCTCCTCTTAGGATATTGGATGTTTCCCCCTCCCCCTCCTCTTAGGATATTGGATGTTTCCCCCTTCCCCCTCCTCTTAGGATATTAGATGTTTCCCCCCTTCCCCCTCCTCTTAGGATATTGGATGTGTCCTCCCTCCCCCATCCCCCTCCTCTTAGGATATTGGATGTGTCCTCCCTCCCCCATCCCCCTCCTCTTAGGATATTGGATGTTTCCCCCCTTCCCCTCATCTTAGGATATTGGATGTGTCCTCCCCCCCATCCTCCTCCTCTTCGGATATTGGATGTGTGTGTGTGTCCCCCTTCCCCCTCCTCTTCGGATATTAGATGTTTCCCCCCTTCCCCCTCCTCTTAGGATATTGGATGTGTCCCCCCCCCCCCCTCCTCTTCGGATATTGGATGTGTCCCCCCCTCCCCCTCCTCTTCGGATATTGGATGTGTCCCCTCCCCCTCCTCTTCGGATATTGGATGTGCCCCCTCCCCCTCCTCTTCGGATATTGGATGTGTCCCCCCTCCCCCTCCTCTTCGGATATTGGATGTGCCCCCTCCCCCTCCTCTTCGGATATTGGATGTGTCCCCTCCCCCCCTCCTCTTCGGATATTGGATATTTGTGTGTGTGTGTGTGTGTGTGTGTGTGTGTGTGTGTGTGTGTGTGTGTGTGTGTGTGTGTGTGTGTGTGTGTGTGTGTGTGTGTGTGTGTGTGTGTGTGTGTGTGTGTGTGTGTGTGTGTCCCTCCCTCCCCTCCTCTTCGGATATTGGATGTGTCCCCCCTTCCCCCTCCTCTTCGGATATTGGATGTGTGTGTGTGTGTGTCCCTCCCCTCCTCTTCGGATATTGGATGTGTCCCCCCTCTCCCCTCCTCTTAGGATATTGGATGTGTCCCATTCCAAACAGTAGTGCACTACTCTTGACCTGGGTCCATTGTGCTCTGGTCAAAAGTAGTGCAGTAAGTAGTTGTCCCCCCCACAAGGTGTCCCCCCCCACATGGTGTCCTCTTCTCTCCCATCTCCTGCCGTCTTCTGTTCTCTGTTGTTATGAACTGCATTTTTAGGTGTTTTACCAACAAACTATTATGAGTATATTTAGAAAAACTAAGCGACCGTTCGTACTTCAAGTCAGCCTCTCCAGGAACGGATACGTTTAAAAAAATGTTTTATATGTAAATATTGTTCAGTAAATAAATGCAGTTTGTTTTCACAAAAAGTCAGTTCTGAGGGCTTCTGGGAAGGATGTGTCCTTTAGGAGGAAAGCTATGGCCTGAGGGGACAGTCTGTATGTACTGTCACGCCAACTCCTTGGCACTCGTTGTTATGCCAAACATGTTTTTCTTGACAACAACAGCAGTGGAGTTAGCAAGAGCACAAACAGATCTGGGATCAGGAATGTTATACCCCAAAACAACAAACTGTTTATCATTAAGCACATTAATGCTTTGTAATGGTTATCAAATGTCCACAGACAGGAATCCACTTCAGCTAGTATCGTGTATTGTGTCAACTGTACCTGATGCTTATATTTTCTAACATATTTCCAATGTCATAATGTACATGCTTTAGGAGCCCATACGGTGGATCCTGCAAATACAGACAGACAGAATACAGTGATAGTCTGTGGAACAACAGTAGTCTGTGGAACCACAGTAGTCTGTGGAACCACAGTAGTCTGTGGGAACAACAGTAGTCTGTGGAACCACAGTAGTCTGTGGAACCACAGTAGTCTGTGGAACAACAGTAGTCTGTGGAACAACAGCAGTCTGTGGAACAACAGTAGTCTGTGGAACCACAGTAGTCTGTGGAACAACAGTAGTCTGTGGAACAACAGTAGTCTGTGGAACAACAGCAGTCTGTGGAACAAACAACAGTAGTCTGTGGAACAACAGTAGTCTGTGGAACCACAGTAGTCTGTGGAACAAGTAGTCTGTGGAACCAGTCTGTGGAACAACAGTAGTCTGTGGAACAACAGTAGTCTGTGGAACCACAGTAGTCTGTGGAACCACAGTAGTCTGTGGAACCACAGTAGTCTGTGGAACCACAGTAGTCTGTGGAACAACAGTAGTCTGTGGAACAACAGTAGTCTGTGGAACAACAGTAGTCTGTGGAACAACAGTAGTCTGTGGAACAACAGTAGTCTGTGGAACAACAGTAGTCTGTGGAACAACAGCAGTCTGTGGAACAACAGTAGTCTGTGGAACAACAGCAGTCTGTGGAACAACAGTAGTCTGTGGAACAACAGTAGTCTGTGGAACCACAGTAGTCTGTGGAACAACAGTAGTCTGTGGAACAACAGTAGTCAACAGTAGTAGTGTGTGGAACCACAGTAGTCTGTGGAACAACAGTAGTCTGTGGAACAACAGCAGTCTGTGGAACAACAGTAGTCTGTGGAACAACAGTAGTCTGTGGAACAACAGTAGTCTGTGGAACAACAGTAGTCTGTGGAACAACAGTAGTCTGTGGAACAACAGTAGTCTGTGGAACAACAGTAACAACAGTCTGTGGAACAACAGTAGTCTGTGGAACCACAGTAGTCTGTGGAACAACAGTAGTCTGTGGAATAACAGCAGTCTGTGGAACAACAGCAGTCTGTGGAACAACAGTAGTCTGTGGAACAACAGCAGTCTGTGGAACAACAGTAGTCTGTGGAACAACAGTAGTCTGTGGAACAACAGTAGTCTGTGGAACAACAGTAGTCTGTGGAACAACAGTAGTCTGTGGAACAACAGTAGTCTGTGGAACAACAGTAGTCTGTGGAACAACAGTAGTCTGTGGAACCACAGTAGTCTGTGGAACAACAGTAGTCTGTGGAACAACAGTAGTCTGTGGAACAACAGTAGTCTGTGGAACCACAGTAGTCTGTGGAACAACAGTAGTCTGTGGAACAACAGTAGTCTGTGGAACAACAGTAGTCTGTGGAACAACAGTAGTCTGTGGAACAACAGTAGTCTGTGGAACAACAGTAGTCTGTGGAACAACAGTAGTCTGTGGAACCACAGTAGTCTGTGGAACAACAGTAGTCTGTGGAACCACAGTAGTCTGTGGAACAAATGGTCAGTTGTGGAAACAACTCTTACTGTAGGTCTTGGATTTGTCCTTCTGTGGTGGAACCAACATAGTCTGTGGAACAGTAGTGGGTTCTGTGGAACCAGTAGTCAATGTATGCAGAACTGTAGTCTGTGGAACAACAGGCAGAACCATTATTTAACAGTAGTCTGTGGAACAACAGTCTGTGGAGTCTGTGGAACCACAGTAGTCTGGAACCACAGTAGTCTGTGGAACAACAGCAGTCTGTGGAACAACAGTAGTCTGTGGAACCACAGTAGTCTGTGGAACCACAGTAGTCTGTGGATCAGGCTGGTGTGAAATGGTCAACTTGTAGAAACAACTCTTACTGTAGGTTTGCTATTTGTGAACGGAATTGTTCCAACACAGCCTCGTATGCGTCCCAAATGGCCACACCTATTCCCTTTTTTAGTACACTGCTTTTGACCAGGGTCCATAGGGAATAGGGTCAGAAGTAGTGTACTGCGTGGGGTATAGGATGCACATTTGGGAACACATGCCCCTGTCTCACTGTGGGTGCAGGATCTGTTTTGCATTAAGAGTGCTGGGGGATGACTGTTTTATTGAGGAGTCTTGGGTCGTATTCACTAGACACCGAATGGAAGAAAACAGAACAAAACTTGGAAAGGACTACCTGAACTTGTCCAATCAGAAACGCACGTTTTCGTTGGCAAAACGTTTTCAATTGCAAAAAAAAAAAAAAAGTGTTTTGCTACGGTGTGCAAACATGAGTACGACTTAAAGCTGTCGTTAATGGACAGTGGAGGGGCCGGACTTCAGTCTCCATGAGTCATAACCATAAAGGGATTGGGGGGGGGGGTCTGTGATGTCATCGGGCTCGATCCACTCCAGTAGGAACCGAACGGTACGTCCGGCCGGATGGCCTTCGGCAAACATGTACATGTGGAAACTGCCACGTCAACGATATTCTGGTATGGATTGGTAATGGTTACTGATACTCTTTCTCCATTGGCAGGACTTCCTGGGTGGCATTTGGGCTGGCACCCGATTCCCTGTGTTGTGGACTAATGATGACACATTTTGTCAAAAGTAGTGTACACTACACATAGTGAATAGGGTGTGATTTGGGATGCAACCTACCTACTATACCTTACACCCACAGGAAGGGCTGTATAATAATGTGTTGGTGATAGCAGCAATGCATTCCTGCTTGTAAATGCAGCCATCATTCAGCTTTGAGAAACGTCCAATTTACCATGTTCTTTACCTATCATCGTCCATTACTATTTAAACAGCCACGTTATCTCTCTCCTTATCAAATACATCGTCCATTACTATTTAAACAGCCACGTTATCTCTCTCCTTATCAAATACATCGTCCATTACTATTTAAACAGCCACGTTATCTCTCTCCTTATCAAATACATCGTCCATTACTATTTAAACAGCCACGTTATCTCTCTCCTTATCAAATACATCGTCCATTACTATTTAAACAGCCACGTTATCTCTCTCCTTATCAAATACATCGTCCATTACTATTTAAACAGCCACGTTATCTCTCTCCTTATCAAATACATCGTACATTACTATTTAAACAGCCACGTTATCTCTCTCCTTATCAAATACATCGTACATTACTATTTAAACAGCCACGTTATCTCTCTCCTTATCAAATACATCGTACATTACTATTTAAACAGCCACGTTATCTCTCTCCTTATCAAATACATCGTACATTACTATTTAAACAGCCATGTTATCTCTCTCCTTATCAAATACATCGTACATTACTATTCAAACAGCCACGTTATCTCTCTCCTTATCAAATACATCGTACATTACTATTTATACAGCCACGCTATCTCTCTCCTTATCAAATACATCGTACATTACTATTTAAACAGCCACGTTATCTCTCTCCTTATCAAATACATCGTACATTACTATTTAAACAGCCACGTTATCTCTCTCCTTATCAAATACATCGTACATTACTATTTAAACAGCCACGTTATCTCTCTCCTTATCAAATACATCGTACATTACTATTTAAACAGCCACGTTATCTCTCTCCTTATCAAATACATCGTCCATTACTATTTAAACAGCCACGTTATCTCTCCTTATCAAATACATCGTACATTACTATTTAAACAGCCACGTTATCTCTCTCCTTATCAAATACATCGTACATTACTATTTAAACAGCCACGTTATCTCTCTCCTTATCAAATACATCGTACATTACTATTTAAACAGCCACGTTATCTCTCTCCTTATCAAATACATCGTCCATTACTATTTAAACAGCCACGTTATCTCTCCTTATCAAATACATCGTCCATTACTATTTAAACAGCCACGTTATCTCTCTCCTTATCAAATACATCGTACATTACTATTCAAACAGCCACGTTATCTCTCTCCTTATCAATTACATCGTACATTACTATTCAAACAGCCACGTTATCTCTCTCCTTATCAAATACATCGTACATTACTATTCAAACAGCCACGTTATCTCTCTCCTTATCAATTACATCGTACATTACTATTCAAACAGCCACGTTATCTCTCTCCTTATCAAATACATCGTACATTACAATTCAAACAGCCACGTTGCTGCATATGGGTTGTTATGAAGGAGCTATTAGAAGTGTCTATATAAATGTATTTTATTTTAATGTTGTTCAGTACAGAGATGATGGGGTTTATGTTCATTTCATTTCATTACATTTTGACTTTATTGTTTAATTATTTCTTTTTAAAGTTACATAAATATGAAAATGAATTCATCAACAGCATTTGTCCCTTTTTTTTGTTTGTTGTGCAAATCGTTCCACTAACTGTGCCTCATTATACTGTACTGCCATTCATAGTTTTACATCTCTCTTCTGTTGTTAAACCCAAAAACGTTCCTCTAACTGTGCCTCATTATACTGTACTACCATTCATAGTTTTACATCTCTCTTCTGTTATTAAACCCAAAAACAATGTGTCTTCCAGACAGCTTGGATTGTCCTGCCACACACGTCCTCTAAGATATTATGTTCCAGGGGAGAGATTTTCCTGCCACACACGTCCTCTAAGATATTATGTTCCAGGGGAGAGATTGTCCTGCCACACACGTCCTCTAAGATATTATGTTCCAGGGGAGAGATTGTCCTGCCACACACGTCCTCTAAGATATTATGTTCCAGGGGAGAGATTGTCCTGCCACACACGTCCTCTAAGATATTATGTTCCAGGGGAGAGATTGTCCTGCCACACACGTTCTCTAAGATATTATGTTCCAGGGGAGAGATTTTCCTGCCACACACGTTCTCTAAGATATTATGTTCCAGGGGAGAGATTGTCCTGCCACACACGTTCTCTAAGATATTATGTTCCAGGGGAGAGATTTTCCTGCCACATGTGTTCTCTAAGATATTATGTTCCAGGGGAGAGATTTTCCTGCCACACGTGTTCTCTAAGATATTATGTTCCAGGGGAGAGATTTTCCTGCCACACACGTTCTCTAAGATATTATGTTCCAGGGGAGAGATTTTCCTGCCACACGTGTTCTCTAAGATATTATGTTCCAGGGGAGAGATTGTCCTGCCACACTTGTTCTCTAAGATATTATGTTCCAGGGGAGAGATTTTCCTGCCACACGTGTTCTCTAAGATATTATGTTCCAGGGGAGAGATTTTCCTGCCACACATGTTCTCTAAGATATTATGTTCCAGGGGAGAGATTTTCCTGCTACACACGTTCTCTAAGATATTATGTTCCAGGGGAGAGATTGTCCTGCCACATGTTATCTAAGCCGAGCGTAACTGCTGTGCTCTGTCCAACCACTCTGAAGGTCTTCTGTCAGATACGAGAGAAACTAATAAAGGCTCCACTGGCCATCCAATCACACACATCCGTTTGACTTGTTCACCTCGAGTCTATAGAGACAGGCAAGGTCTGATGCCGACTTTGTGCATGCTGACTACTTATTGCTGACCTCTTGCCACTTCCTGTTACCTGAATGAATACGTTTCTAACCTCAAGGGTCTTTTCCTTCGTAAAATGCCCCCAAAAATAATGAATTTATTGCATGTCATATACTCAGTCTCCAGTATTGTGAATGTAGACTACTGTTTCTTGAGAGGAGTTTAGTCATGCTAAAGGACGTCACCAGGATACCATGTTCAATAGTCATGCTGAAGGACGTCACCAGGATACCATGTTCAATAGTCATGCTGAAGGATTCCATGTTCAATAGTCATGCTAAAGGACGTCACCAGGATATCATGTTCAATAGTCATGCTGAAGGATACCATGTTCAATAGTCATGCTAAAGGACGTCACCAGGATATCATGTTCAATAGTCATGCTGAAGGATACCATGTTCAATAGTCATGCTGAAGGATACCATGTTCAATAGTCATGCTGAATGACATCACTAGGATATCATGTTCAATAGTCATGCTGAATGACATCACTAGGATACCATGTTCAATAGTCATGCTGAAGGATACCATGTTCAATAGTCATGCTGAAGGATACCATGTTCAATAGTCATGCTGAAGGACGTCACTAGGATACCATGTTCAATAGTCATGCTGAAGGACGTCACTAGGATATCATGTTCAATAGTCATGCTGAAGGATACCATGTTCAATAGTCATGCTGAAGGATACCATGTTCAATAGTCATGCTGAAGGACATCGCCAGGATACCATGTTCAATAGTCATGCTGAAGGACGTCACTAGGATACCATGTTCAATAGTCATGCTGAAGGACGTCACTAGGATATCATGTTCAATAGTCATGCTGAAGGATACCATGTTCAATAGTCATGCTGAAGGATACCATGTTCAATAGTCATGCTGAATGACATCACTAGGATATCATGTTCAATAGTCATGCTGAATGACATCACTAGGATACCATGTTCAATAGTCATGCTGAAGGATACCATGTTCAATAGTCATGCTGAAGGATACCATGTTCAATAGTCATGCTGAAGGACATCGCCAGGATACCATGTTCAATAGTCATGCTGAAGGACGTCACTAGGATACCATGTTCAATAGTCATGCTGAAGGATGTGGTCCTTCTGTAGCTCAGTTGGTATATCAGGGTGTTTCATCCCGGGACCACCCATACGTAGAATGTATGCACACATGACTGTAAGTCGCTTTGGATAAAAGCATCTGCTAAATGGCATATATTATTATTATTATATATTATTATATTAGGACGTCACTAGGATATCATGTTCAATAGTCATGCTGAAGGATACCATGTTCAATAGTCATGCTGAAGGATACCATGTTCAATAGTCATGCTGAAGGATACCATGTTCAATAGTCATGCTGAAGGATACCATGTTCAATAGTCATGCTGAAGGATACCATGTTCAATAGTCATGCTGAAGGATACCATGTTCAATAGTCATGCTGAAGGATACCATGTTCAATAGTCATGCTGAAGGATACCATGTTCAATAGTCATGCTGAAGGACGTCACTAGGATATCCTGTTCAAGAAGGCGTTCAGCTCGCTAAGGGAAATCCTCTCATACTTCTGTGCCTTGTCCACATTCTCTCTTACGTCTTTAGTTTTATCATATATTTTATTGAACCTTTATTTAACTAGACAAGTCAGTTAAGAACAAATTCTTATTTACACTGACAGCCTATCGGGATTGACTACCTTGTTCAGGGGCAGAACGACAGATTTTTACCTTGTCAGCTCAGGGATTCGATCCAGCAACCTTTCGGTTACTGACCCAACACTCTAACCACTAGGCTACCTGCCAACCCCATCATATTGACATGATGTCATGAATTATCCCTCTCTGGCATGGACAAGGTGCTGGTTCTGGAGTGAATAGGTCTCGGGGTGTGTGTGTGTGTTAGCTGCAGAACACAAGACAAGATACACACAACTGAACCAATTCCTTCCATCTATATTCTTACTCGAAAGAGCATTTATAATATGTGTATTTATATTTATGTATTTACAGTATATAAATTTACAATTCATTTCCGTATTGCTATGAACAACAAGGACACCTCTCTTCTATTCCATCGCCATAAATAAATAAAAACATGGAGATATGTATTGAAGGAGGTTAAAGGCGGCAGGGTAGCCTAGTGGTTAGAGCGTTGGACTAGTAACCAGAAGGTTGCGAGTTCAAACCCCTGAGCTGACAAGGTACAAATCTGTCGTTCTGCCCCTGAACAGGCAGTTAACCCACTGTTCCCAGGCCGTCATTGAAAATAAGAATATGTTCTTAACTGACTTGCCTGGTTAAATAAAGGTTAAATAAATAAATAAAAAGCTATTCTGTTGCTATGAACAACAAGGACACCTCTCTTCTATTCCATCTCCATAAATAAATAAAAACATGGATATATGTCTTGTAGGAGATCAAAGCTATTCTGTTCCATTAGGTAGCTAACTGGACTCCAGGTCACGATACGCTTTAAGACATGAAGTCCGACCACGGTCCAGGGCGGTGAGGTGATACGGCGGCCCTCTCTCCTCTCGACTTTGAAATGTTTTCCAAGGCTGGTTCCAGAATCCCCTCTCCGACGTGTAACCCAACCAGTTCTGAGGGATCCTAAGATTAGCACAGACAAAGAGCTGCGTTGAGACCTGAGCGGCTAGGAGGGGGATGTAATTAACTTGATGTGAAAGGCCTTCCCTCCAGAGATGAGAGAGGACTGCTGAGGACGTCGGAGGAGAAGGAGGTGGACTGGAGGACACTCCCAACTCGCATCCTTTTTCGCAGCTTATATCCCCCCCTTTGATGTGTCTGATGTGACTTAACAGAGTAGTATCAGACTCCAATGAGAGGGAAGTGAATTGAACCCATTAGCCTGGCCTACAAATAGGGATGTGATCAGCGACAATACATTTACATCACAGGGAAATATCCCTATGTATTCTGAGGTAGCAGTAGTGTTCTTTAAATTCACACTGTAAAAATGACACTGAGTGAACAAAACATTATGAACACCTTCCTAATAGTGAGTTGCACTACCCCCTTTGGTCGTCTGAACAGCCTCGAATCGTCAGGGCGTTCCACAGTGATGCTGGCCCATGTTGACTTCAATGCTTCCCACAGTTGTGTCAAGCTGGATGTCCTTTGGGTGGTGGACCATCCTTGATGCACACAGGAAACTGCTGAGCATGAAAAAAACAGTAGCGTTGCAGTTCTTGACAAACTCAAACCGGTGCGTCTGGCACCTACTACCACTTCCTGTTCAAAGGCACTTACACCTTTTGTTTTGCCCATTCACCCTCTGAATGGCACATATACACACTCCATGTCTCAATTGTCTCAAGGCGTAAACATCCTTCTTTAATTACCTGTGTCCACCTCTCCATCAATAAGGGATTATAGCGTTCACCTGGATTCACCTGGTCAGTCTATGTCGTGGAAAGAGCAGGTTTTGTTTTGTACAGTCAGTGTCACTGGCCTCAGCAGAACGTCGTCAGGGGAAGTCTTCAAATGGAATCCATTGTCACAATCCTACACTTACAGAGTATGTTTGTGTCATTTTTGTGAAAAGTGTTGATACAATATTATACAAGTCAGCAGCACATCTGAAAGTGGTTTCTGTCAGGTCCTTCTGTCTGTCTTGACTGAGGGAGAGAGAGAGACAGGGGAACTTAATAAGAACCTCTAAAACGCAGGGTTGTAACTTGGCAGGTACACTCTCCCTCTCTCTCTCTCTGCCTCTCTCCCTCTCTCTCTCTCTCTCTCCCTCTCTCTCTCGTGCTCTCTCTCCCTCTCTCTCTCGTGCTCTCTCTCCCTCTCTGCTTCTCCCTCTCTCTCTCCCTCTCTCTCCCTCTCGTGCTCTCTCTCCCTCTCCCTCTCTCTCTCTCCCTCTCTATCTCATGCTCTCTCTCTCCCTCTCTCTGCCTCTCCCTCTCTCTCCCTCTCTCTCCCTCTCTCTCTCTCTCTCTCTCTGCTCTCTCTCTCTCCCTCTCTCTCTCTCGTGCTCTCTCTCTCTCTCTCTCTCCCTCTCTCTCTCGTGCTCTCTCTCCCTCTCTCTCTCGTGCTCTCTCTCTCCCTCTCTCTGCCTCTCCCTCTCTCTCTCTCTCTCTCTCTCTCTCTCTCTCTCTCGTGCTCTCTCTGCCTCTCCCATGCTCTCTCTCTGCCTTTCCCTCTCTTTCTCTAACTCTTTTGTCTCTCTCTCTCTCTTCCTCTCTTCCTCTGCCGCTCTCTGTCTATCTCTCTTGTTCTCTCCCCCCTCTCTCTCTTACTCCTTACCCCTCTTTCTGTCTTCTCTCCCCTCTTTTTCACTATCCCCTCTCTCTCTTACTCCTTCCCCATCTTTCTGTCTTCCCTCCCCCTCTTTCTCTCTACCCCCTCTCTCTCTTACTCCTTACCCCTCTTTCTGTCGTCCCTCCCCCTCCCCCTCTCTCTCTCTGTCTCTTGTTCTCTCCCTCTCTCTCTTACTCCTTACCCCTCTTTTTGTCTTCCCTCCTCCCCTATCTTCCCCCAAACTGGTCTGCTGTCGGTCTAGCTAGCAGCTGCTTTTCATCTCCATGCATTGGAGAGATGAATAGTAACATATTCTGGGCATGCTGGCATGGCTCTCCCATATTACAGCACAAACACAGGAATTCAAAGCATCCTGCCTTCCTCCACTAGTCCTTCCTCCACTAGTCCTTCCTCCACTAGTCCTTCCTCCACTAGTCCTTTCCTCCACTAGTCCTTCCACTAGTCCTTCCTCCACTAGTCCTTCCTCTACTAGTCCTTCCACTAGTCCTTCCACCACTAGTCCTTCCTCCACCAGTCCTTCCACTAGTCCTTCCACCACTAGTCCTTCCTCCACGAGTCCTTCCTCCATTAGTCCTTCCTCCACTAGTCCTTCCTCCACTAGTCCTTCCTCCACTAGTCCTTCCACGAGTCCTTCCTCCATTAGTCCTTCCTCCACTAGTCCTTCCTCCATTAGTCTTTCCTCCATTAGTCCTTCCTCCACGAGTCTTTCCTCCACTAGTCCTTCCTCCTAGTCCTTCCTCCACTAGTCCTTCCTCCACTAGTCCTTCCTCCTAGTCCTTCCTCCACTAGTCCTTCCTCCACTAGTCCTTCCTCCACTAGTCCTTCCTCCACTAGTCCTTCCTCCACTAGTCCTTTCCTCCACTAGTCCTTCCTCCACTAGTCCTTCCTCCACTAGTCCTTCCTCCACTAGTCCTTAACTCCACTAGTCCTTCCTCTACTAGTCCTTCCTCCACTAGTCCTTCCACCACTAGTCCTTCCACCACTAGTCCTTTCCTCCACTAGTCCTTCCACCACTAGTCCTTCCTCCACGAGTCCTTCCTCTATTAGTCCTTCCTCCATTAGTCCTTCCTCCATTAGTCCTTCCTCCATTAGTCCTTCCCCCATTAGTCCTTCCACCACTAGTCCTTCCTCCACTAGTCCTTCCTCCACTAGTCCTTCCTCCATTAGTCCTTCCTCCACTAGTCCTTCCTCCACTAGTCCTTCCTCCACTAGTCCTTCCTCCACTAGTCCTTCCTCCACTAGTCCTTCCTCCACTAGTCCTTCCTCCACTAGTCCTTTCCTCCACTAGTCCTTCCTCCACTAGTCCTTCCTCCACTAGTCCTTCCTCCACTAGTCCTTCCTCTCCTTCCTCCACTAGTCCTTCCACCACTAGTCCTTCCTCCACTAGTCCTTCCTCCACTAGTCCTTCCTCCACTAGTCCTTCCTCCACTAGTCCTTCCTCCACTAGTCCTTCCTCCACTAGTCCTTCCTCCACTAGTCCTTCCTCCACTAGTCCTTCCTCCACTCCCTCCACTAGTCCTTCCTCCTAGTCCTTTCCTCCACTAGTCCTTCCTCCACTAGTCCTTCCTCCACTAGTCCTTCCTCCACTAGTCCTTAACTCCACTAGTCCTTCCTCTACTAGTCCTTCCTCCACTAGTCCTTCCACCACTAGTCCTTCCACCACTAGTCCTTTCCTCCACTAGTCCTTCCACCACTAGTCCTTCCTCCACGAGTCCTTCCTCCACTAGTCCTTCCTCTATTAGTCCTTCCTCCATTAGTCCTTCCTCCATTAGTCCTTCCTCCATTAGTCCTTCCCCCATTAGTCCTTCCACCACTAGTCCTTCCTCCACTAGTCCTTCCTCCACTAGTCCTTCCTCCATTAGTCCTTCCTCCATTAGTCCTTCCTCCACTAGTCCTTCCTCCACTAGTCCTTCCACACTAGTCCTTTCCTCCACTAGTCCTTCCTCTACTGGTCCTTTCCTCCACTAGTCCTTCCTCCACTAGTCCTTCCTCCACTAGTCCTTCCACTAGTCCTTCCTCCACTAGTCCTTCCTCCACTAGTCCTTCCTCCACTAGTCCTTCCTCCACTAGTCCTTCCTCCACCAGTCCTTCCTCCACTAATCCTTCCTCCACTAGTCCTTCCTCCACTAGTCCTTCCTCCACTAATCCTTCCTCCACTAGTCCTTCCTCCACTAATCCTTCCTCCACTAGTCCTTCCTCCACTAGTCCTTCCTCCACTAGTCCTTCCTCCACTAATCCTTCCTCCACTAGTCCTTCCTCCACTAGTCCTTCCTCCATTAGTCCTTCCTCCACTAGTCCTTCCACCACTAGTCCTTCCTCCACTAGTCCTTTCCTCCACTAGTCCTTCCTCCACTAGTCCTTTCCTCCACTAGTCCTTCCTCCACTAGTCCTTCCTCCACTAGTCCTTCCTCCACTAGTCCTTCCTCCACTAGTCCTTCCTCCACTAGTCCTTCCACTAGTCCTTCCTCCACTAGTCCTTCCACACTAGTCCTTCCTCTACTAGTCCTTCCTCTACTAGTCCTTCCTCCACTAGTCCTTCCACTAGTCCTTCCACCACTAGTCCTTCCACTAGTCCTTCCTCCACTAGTCCTTCCTCCACTAGTCCTTCCTCCACTAGTCCTTCCACTAGTCCTTCCACCACTAGTCCTTCCACTAGTCCTTCCTCTACTAGTCCTTCCTCCATTAGTCCTTCCTCCACTAGTCCTTCCTCTACCAGTCCTTCCTCCACTAGTCCGTCCTCCACTAGTCCTTCCTCCACTAGTCCTTCCTCTACTAGTCCTTCCTCCACTAGTCCTTCCTCTACTAGTCCTTCCTCCACTAGTCCTTCCTCTACTAGTCTTTCCTCCACTAGTCCTTCCTCCACTAGTCCTTCCTCTACTAGTCCTTCCTCTACTAGTCTTTCCTCCACTAGTCCTTCCTCTACTAGTCCTTCCTCCACTAGTCCTTCCTCCGCTAGTCCTTTCCTCCACTAGTCCTTCCTCCACTAGTCCTTCCTCCACTAATACGCTACACTCAGAATAAAATGTGCTATCTAGAGCCTAAAAGGGTTCTTCGGCTGTCCCCATAGAATAACCCTTTGATGAACCCTTTTCCATTCCAGGTAGAACCATTTTGGGTTCTGTGCAGAATCCTTTCCACAGAGGGTTCTACATGGAACCCCCAAAAGTTATACCTGGAACTTTCTTCTGAGAGTGAACCTTTGACCAGGGCCCAAAGAGTTCTCTCTCTCAATTCAATTCAATTCAAGGGGCTTTATTGGCATGGGAAACATGTGTTAACATTGCCAAAGCAAGTGAGGGAGATAATATATAAAGTGAAATCAACAATAAAAATTAACAGTAAACATTACACATACAGAAGTTTCAAAACTGTTATGCAGGTGAGTGAGGACCCAAAAGCGATATAACGGAAACAGAGTCTTTTAATGTCCAAACAGGGAAAACATAAATCCTCAATCATTACAGGGGAAGTCCAAACAGGGAAAACACAAATCCTCTAGTTTAACAGGAGAGTCCCCCTTCTAGTTGTTGAGGAGAGTTGCAGGGCTAGCGGCAACAGACTGCAGGTCCCTTCGGGTAGGCGCGGGCCGTAGAGGATAGAGACACCTGCTCACACGTAGTATCTGAAGACGAGGCAGAATACAACTGGACGGAACAAAAGCGAAGCAAACAGCAAACAAGAATCCGACAAGGACAGAAGCAGAAACAGAGAGAGAAATAGAGACTTAATCAGAGGGCAAAATAGGGGACAGGTGTGAAAGAGTAAACGAGGTCGTTAGGAGAATGAGGAACAGCTGGGAGCAGGAACGGAACAATAGAGAGAGGAATAGAGAGAGAGAAAGAAACCTAATAAGACCAGCAGGGGGAAACGAAGAGAAGAGAAAGCACAGGGACAAGACATGACAATACAATACATGACAAAAACAATAAAGGCATTACAAATGTCATATTATATATATACAGTGTTTTAACAATGTACAAATGGTTAAAGGACACAAGATAAAATAAATAAGCATAAATATGGGTTGAATTTACAATGGTGTGTGTTCTTCACTGGTTGCCATTTTCTCGTGGCAACAGGTCACAAATCTTGCTGCTGTGATGGCACACTGTGGAATTTCACCCAGTAGATATGGGAGTTTATCAAAATTGGATTTGTTTTCGAATTCTTTGTGGATTTGTGTAATCTGAGGGAAATATGTCTCTCTAATATGGTCATACATTGGGCAGGAGGTTAGGAAGTGCAGCTCAGTTTCTTGCTCTGTTTTTTTGTTAATTCTTTCCAAATTGTCAAGTAATTATCTCTCTCTCTCTCTCTCTCTCTCTCTCTCTCTCAATTAAATTCAATTCAAATCAAGGGCTTTGTTGGCATGGGAAACATGTGTTAACATTGCCAAAGCAAGTGAGGTAGATAATATATAAAGTGAATATATAAAGTGAAATAAAAAATAAAAATGAACAGTAAACATTACACATTCCTTCCTCCACTAGTCCTTCCTCCACCAGTCCTTCCTCCACTAGTCCTTCCACCCGAACCACTGCCTGTTCACCCCGCTATCATCCAGAAGGCGAGGTCAGTACAGGTGCATCAAAGCTGGGACCGAGAGACTGAAAAACAGCTTCTATCTCAAGGCCATCAGACTGTTAAACAGCCACCACTAACATTGAGTGGCTGCTGCCAACACACTGTCATTGACACTGACCCAACTCCAGCCACTTTAATAATGGGAATTGATGGGAAATGATGTAAATATATCACTAGCCACTTTAAACAATGCTACCTTATATAATGTTACTTACCCTACATTATTCATCTCATATGCATATGTATATACTGTACTCTACATCATCGACTGCATCCTTATGTAATACATGTATCACAAGCCACTTTAACTATGCCACTTTGTTTACTTTGTCTACATACTCATCTCATATGTATATACTGTACTCGATACCATCTACTGTATGCTGCTCTGTACCATCACTCATTCATATATCCTTATGTACATATTCCTTATCCCCTTACACTGTGTATAAGACAGTAGTTTTGGAATTGTTAGTTAGATTACTTGTTGGTTATCACTGCATTGTCGGAACTAGAAGCACAAGCATTTCGCTACACTCGCATTAACATCTGCTAACCATGTGTATGTGACAAATAAAATTTGATTTGATTTGAGGTTAGTTTCTATCTCTTAATGTTGAGGTTAGTTTCTATCTCTTATTAATGCTGAGGTTAGTTTCTATCTCTTATTAATGCCGAGGTTAGTTTCTATCTCTTAATGTTGAGGTTAGTTTCTATCTCTTATTAATGCTGAGGTTAGTTTCTATCTCTTATTAATGCTGAGGTTAGTTTCTATCTCTTATTAATGCTGAGGTTAGTTTCTACCTCTTATTAATGCTGAGGTTAGTTTCTATCTCTTATTAATGCTGAGGTTAGTTTCTATCTCTTATTAATGCTGAGGTTAGTTTCTATCTCTTATTAATGCTGAGGTTAGTTTCTATCTCTTATTAATGTTGAGGTTAGTTTCTATCTCTTATTAATGCTGAGGTTAGTTTCTATCTCTTATTAATGCTGAGGTTAGTTTCTATCTCTTATTAATGTTGAGGTTAGTTTCTATCTCTTATTAATGCTGAGGTTAGTTTCTATCTCTTATTAATGTTGAGGTTAGTTTCTATCTCTTATTAATGTTGAGGTTAGTTTCTATCTCTTATTAATGCTGAGGTTAGTTTCTATCTCTTATTAATGCTGAGGTTAGTTTCTATCTCTTATTAATGCTGAGGTTAGTTTCTATCGCTTATTAATGCCTCTCAGGGAGGAAACTGGTTTAGAATTGAAGATGGGGTTCCGTCTAGACACAGTTACTTTTAGTTTAGGTCAGTTCTAACTTGCCTCTGAAGGACCCTTTAAAGCCTTTCTTTACAGGTAGACTCAGAGGTCCACGGGTAGTTATTTTGTGTGGAGTCATTCTATGATTCACTAGTGTGGTTTGGGTTGAGTACCTCTGAGGGTCGAGGTGGGCGGTCATGAAAACAGCCATCCGGGAGTCTTAGCCCCGAGCCCGCAGCCTTCCATTCCACTGGTGGAAGAGACAAGTCATTTCACATTTCATACTTTAAAAAACCCTTTCAATGACTGGAGGAATTCATTGAGTCTTTTTTTAAATTACTACAAGTGGAATGAATGACATATACATTTAGTGACATCTGTAGGTTTAAATAATATCCCCCTTTTCATGATATTGTTGACTTTATGAAATGTGTTATATTTATATATATTTTTTGTAAATGTAACAGTATAATTTTAAACCGTCCCCTCGCCCATGCCCGGGCGCGAACCAGGGACCTTCTGCACACATCAACAACAGTCACCCTCGAAGCATCGTTACCCATCGCTCCACAAAAGCCGCGTCCCTTGCAGAGCAAGGGGAAACACTACTTCAAGGTCTCAGAGCAAGTGACGTAACCGATTGAAACGCTATTTAGCGCGCACCACCGCTAACTAAGCTAGCCGTTTCACATCCGTTACATAAACACAATGGTCAATAGTAGTAGAGATAATGGCCTAGCTGTGTAGAGTCGACACATCCCATCACCAAGAGGTTTGGAGCAGCAATGAGGAAAAGGATCTGATCAACTCAAATCTACATTTATATCATATCATCTAGCAATCAATCATTTTTTGGTGAAATCATTATTCGACTCTTTTCAAGAGTTAAACAGACATTTTTATTTTCTATTTACATCGGAAACGAGTGTTCAGTCTCCGGCTGGGGGATAAGTGACGGATAAACTCCTCACCACTTCCTATCAGTGGGCGGTGCTACTGTAAATATATTCAGAAGCATTTCAAGGATATTACATAAAATTCTTACCCATAAATAATATTCACACGTTAACGTAGCCTACTGATGATGGAACTTAGCCTTTAGGTAAATGTATGAATCATTACTCCATTACTTTTATAAAAATCATGCAGTAAAAACGTTTATTTGAACAGAAGACATACTCTATAATGTTTTATTTTAAGAATAGTCCGGGTGGTTAGATCCATGCCCGCAGACAGTTACGTACTAAATGAGCATTCCAAGACTTGTTTCACAAACTTAAACAATTCGCCACGACTTGTTCTCTCCCTGTGTGTCAGAGTCTCTCTCTCAGACCAGTGGACAGAATGCGTTTACCCTAAAACCTCTGTGGTTTAAAGTTTCGTGAAGTTAGAGAAGTCCGACCTCAATTTTTGTACTAACGCCTCCCCATCCGTGCGTAATGGTGCGGGACTGCGCCGCAGATGTTTGTGTGCAGGAATGCTTTTATACTTCTTGAGGTTGGGGTTCGGGTTGAATTTTATACGAATTAGTATGTTGTAGGCCGACGACTGCACATATGAAGGTGCAGGCCGACCTCTCTTGCTCTAAACAACCACAAGGCATCTAAACAGTTCCAGGCTCCGGCTGTGAGTTAGTTGATCTGTACCTCCCTGAACTCTCCGATTAGCCGGGCAGGCAGCTGTCGTCATCAGCAGCACCCCCGGTTTTTCCCCTTTCCCAAATGGATGGGGCTGTCCTGCTTCATGCACAGTTCCACGGAAGCCAAAAGATTGGAACAACTTGTGAATTCACCCGTCAGTTTGGTTTGCGTTTGCGGTAACGTTCAGAAGAATGCTCGACGTCGGTTTCGCTGAAGAAGTTAAAGATTGAGAAGTTTTTTTTTTCTTTCTCATAAACTGTGCGGCGTTCAGGACTGGAGCAGGAGAGGAGGGAGAGGAGGGAGAGGGAACAGCGGTTTGCCTACTACAACGTTTACAATAGAAAGGAAAGTTCAACTCCCGTGAGGAGTGGACTGAAGCGAAGTGGCAGCTCGTAATTCCACAATGGCTTTCGCTCTGGATTGTATATATTTATTGATGTGCTGTTCTCTCAGCTTGATATTTTTAGATCACAAACATACTGTGAAATCACATGGTAAGTTCTTATGATTTTACACCTTTTTTCCTAAACTTTTTGGTATTCAACTGTTGATTTTGAGCAGAGGGCTATAAAACGTATGGCGTACTGTATCTGAAGTTATATAACCCCCTGGGTTTGATAGAGACTGAGGTCTTTCTTATTGAAGAACGTGTCCAGAAATGCCACAAACTAGTCCAATAATTTAGTTGTACCTGAAAGGGTTTAGCCAAACTAAACTAGTGATGCAACTGGCTGGCTCATAACCCATAGACTAAACTAGTGATGCAACTGGCTGGCTCATAACCCATAGACTAAACTAGAGACATATTATCCTGTGTCTCCACTGTTCAGAAGTTCAATATCTTTCTTAAATAAAGGTTAAAAAAAGAATGAAAAGATCATGTTCCATATTCATGAACCATTTGTTATTAAGGCCTATTCTCCTTTAACTAGCATGCATTACTCTAATCCACACCAGAGTATAATCATTGTTTTATGTTTTTATTTAACCTTTATTTAACTAGGCAAGTCAGTATCAATTAAAGTATCCTATATTATTTTCATGTGCCTTTCACCAGGTTCCCATAAATTCCCCCAAGTTCCCACACATTTCTGTGCACGAGTTCCTACTCTCTGAGAAAGAAATGTGCTATCTAGAACCTAAAAGGGTTCTTTGGCTGTCCCCATAAGATAACCCTTTGAAGAACCCCTTTTGGTTCCAGGTAGAAGCATTTTAGGTTCCATGTAAAAAAACGTTTCCACAGAGGATTCTACGTAGAACCCAAAAGAGTTCTATCTGGAACCCAACATACTTCTATATGGAACCCAAAAGAGTTCTATCTGGAACCCAAAAGAGTTCTATATGGGATCCAAAAAGAGTTATATCTGGAACCCAAAAGAGTTCAATCTGGAACCCAAAAGAGTTCTATCTGGAACCCAAAAGAGTTCTATCTGGAACCCAAAAGACTTCTATATGGATCTAAAAAGGGTTATTCTATGGGGACAGCCTAAGAGCCCTTTTGGGACCCTTTCTTCTAAGAGTTTATATTAGAACTGTCTAGTTGTCTCTGTTTCTCTGAGTTTATTCTTGACTATTTGTCTCATCAGAACATCTCTCTGGAAAGTTAAGTGAATATGGTCTTATCGTGCCGTTCAGCACAGACTCCCACGGCCGCTACATCTCCCACGTGGTCTCAGGAGCCTGGGCCTCAGCTGCAACGGGAGAAAGTGAAAGTGAAGGTGCTGATGCAGGTGGTAGTGCTGGTGCTTCCTCATCCCCTGGTCTGGGAAAGAGGCGTGTGTCCCGTAGCGTCCCCGAGACTCCCTCTATCACCTCTGGCGCAGGCCAACACCTGTTTTTCAACGTCACTGTGTTTGGGAAAGAGTTGCACCTTCGCCTCAAAGCAAACAGGAGGCTGGTGGCTCCGGGGGCATTTGTGGAATGGCAGGAGGACTTCGAGGAGAAGGATAAGGAGCGTCTCCACGGAGACTGTGTTTTCACTGGAGACATATCCCACATGCCAGAGGCCACTGTTGCCATAAGCAACTGTGATGGACTGGTAAGTCAATAACCAAACCCACCCTCCCTGAATACCATACAATACAATGGTGCAAATGAGTTAGTGCACACACACACACACACACACACACACACACACACACACACACACACACACACACACACACACACACACACACACACACACACACACACACACACACACACACACACACACACACACACACACACACACACACACACACACACACACACACACACAAAAACACACACACACACACACACACACACACACACACACACACACACACACACACACACACACACACACACACACACACACACACACACACACACACACACACACACACACACACACACACACACACACACACACACACCTAGTATTGTATACTGTACTATCAGCCAGGTCTCAGATCTGGCTGATAGTACAGATCTGGGACCAGGCTGCTGTACACTGTAATCTAACCATATGAGTTGGCAAGACAGCACGAACAGATCTGGGACCAGGCTGCTGTACACTGTAATCTAACCATATGAGTTGGCAAGACAGCACGAACAGATCTGGGACCAGGCTGCTGTACACTGTACTCTAACCATATGAGTTGGCAAGACAGCACGAACAGATCTGGGACCAGGCTGCTGTACACTGTACTCTAACCATATGAGTTGGCAAGACAGCACGAACAGATCTGGGACCAGGCTGCTGTACACTGTAATCTAACCATATGAGATGGCAAGACAGCACGAACAGATCTGGGACCAGGCTGCTGTACACTGTAATCTAACCATATGAGTTGGTAAGACAGCAGGAACAGATCTGGGACCAGGCTGCTGTACACTGTAATCTAACCATATGAGATGGCAAGACAGCACGAACAGATCTGGGACCAGGCTGTTGTACACTGTAATCTAACCATATGAGTTGGCAAGACAGCACGAACAGATCTGGGACCAGGCTGCTGTACACTGTTTAAATGGCTTAGGTATTCTCCTCACACTGTTCCTAGCCCTGGCAGTCACTATGAATGCAGGTTGTGGGTGAATAAACATCAGCGGTTGGATATCTGAACCCTGGCTGGATTCCAATAGGAATTACACATCACCTTTGCAAGCCAGCATAATATGACTTGCAGGTAGGATTGGAAAATTCTGCTACATTTCACAGGTTTTTCCAGAAATCCTGGTTGGAAGATTCCTGGAAATCCTTCAACTAGAATTTTTTTAGAACATCTGGGAAAGTTTTTGGAAAGTATCAGAATCTTTAGCAACCCCTACTTGCAGGCCTCATGTGGCCTGTAAACCATGAGTTTTAGGCCACCGAGTGAGGGTAAAGTTAGGCCTCAAAATAAGGCCTTATAAAATATGTCATACATTGTCATAAACTGTTTTATTATAACGACAACATTCACCTAGGAAGTCACTTTGTGAAGGCCACAGGACTGAAAATGAAGGAATTTGACAACCATGTCTCTGTCACTAACAAATACAGTCGTGGGTGGTAACTTCTACAATTCACTCGAAAAGGCAAAGCACACTGGGAAATTATATTGTAGGCGTGGCTTTAGTGGGGGTGTTACTCAAAATGTTCAAGCTGATACAACTCAAATCTGAACCCACTACAGGGTCACAGTGACTCTATCCGTTTGAGTAATGACTACAAAATCCCTTTAAGTAACTGGACTGATATATATTAAAGGTATACATCGAGATTTTGGCCACAATGTAATTTATCTAATTCCCCAGTCAATTGAACTGTTGGATCAACATGTGTTATGTCTCTGTGTGCAGTTTGAAGGAGGTTGCTAAACTAGAGATAAACTACCAGTCATTGTGTAAACGCCAGTTAGCATTGGCTCTCTGAAACTCTCGCTAACTTCCTTTATATACTGGATGCAGAGACAATGAAAATGGTTTCTATGAGTCCCGAAGTTTCCCTTTTTTAGTGCAACGGGTTTCCTCAAAAGTTTAGAGTAATGACATCACAACGGGGTTAACACTGTAACATTGTCCACTGGACACAATAACTTGAATGGATAACAACAAGTTGAAGTGAACAGCAGGGAGGCATGATGCTTGTCCATTGCTTTGCTATGGATCCCTGTTAACTATAGAGAACTCAGTATACAGTAGCCTCTACTGAGCCTACAGCCCTACACTACTGCTTCCAGAGAAGAGTTTTCTGTTAAGCTGTCCAGACATTACTTTCACTGTTGAGGGAATAGTTTTCTGTTAAGCTGTCCAGACATTACTTTCTCTGTTGAGGGAATAGTTTTCTGTTAAGCTGTCCAGACATTACTTTCTCTGTTGAGGGAATAGTTTTCTGTTAAACTGTCCAGACATTACTTTCTCTGTTGAGGGAAGAGTTTTCTGTTAAACTGTCCAGACATTACTTTCTCTGTTGAGGGAATAGTTTTCTGTTAAACTGTCCAGACATTACTTTCTCTGTTGAGGGAATAGTTTTATGTTAAACTGTCCAGACATTACTTTCTCTGTTGAGGGAATAGTTTTCTGTTAAACTGTCCAGACATTACTTTCTCTGTTACTGCTCTGCTACTGCTCTGTTACTGCTCTGCTCTGTTACTGCTCTGTTACTGCTCTGCTCTGTTACTGCTCTGTTACTGCTCTGTTACTGCTCTGTTACTGCTCTGTTACTGCTCTGCTCTGTTACTGCTCTGTTACTGCTCTGCTCTGTTACTGCTCTGTTACTGCTCTGCTCTGTTACTGCTCTGTTACTGCTCTGCTCTGTTACTGCTCTGTTACTGCTCTGCTCTGTTACTGCTCTGTTACTGCTCTGTTACTGCTCTGTTACTGCTCTGCTCTGTTACTGCTCTGTTACTGCTCTGCTCTGTTACTGCTCTGCTCTGTTACTGCTCTGCTACTGCTCTGTTACTGCTCTGCTCTGTTACTGCTCTGCTACTGCTCTGCTCTGCTACTGCTCTGCTACTGCTCTGTTACTGCTCTGTTACTGCTCTGTTACTGCTCTGCTACTGCTCTGCTACTGCTCTGTTACTGCTCTGTTACTGCTCTGTTACTGCTCTGTTACTGCTCTGTTACTGCTCTGCTCTGTTACTGCTCTGTTACTGCTCTGTTACTGCTCTGCTCTGTTACTGCTCTGCTACTGCTCTGCTCTGCTACTGCTCTGCTACTGCTCTGTTACTGCTCTGCTCTGTTACTGCTCTGCTCTGTTACTGCTCTGTTACTGCTCTGTTACTGCTCTGCTCTGCTACTGCTCTGTTACTGCTCTGTTACTGCTCTGTTACTGCTCTGTTACTGCTCTGTTACTGCTCTGCTCTGTTACTGCTCTGTTACTGCTCTGTTACTGCTCTGTTACTGCTCTGCTCTGTTACTGCTCTGTTACTGCTCTGTTACTGCTCTGCTCTGTTACTGCTCTGTTACTGCTCTGTTACTGCTCTGCTCTGTTACTGCTCTGTTACTGCTCTGCTCTGTTACTGCTCTGTTACTGCTCTGTTACTGCTCTGTTACTGCTCTGTTACTGCTCTGTTACTGCTCTGCTCTGTTACTGCTCTGCTCTGTTACTGCTCTGCTACTGCTCTGTTACTGCTCTGTTACTGCTCTGTTACTGCTCTGTTACTGCTCTGCTACTGCTCTGCTCTGTTACTGCTCTGTTACTGCTCTGTTACTGCTCTGTTACTGCTCTGCTCTGTTACTGCTCTGCTACTGCTCTGCTACTGCTCTGTTACTGCTCTGCTACTGCTCTGTTACTGCTCTGTTACTGCTCTGTTACTGCTCTGTTACTGTTACTGCTCTGTTACTGCTCTGTTACTGCTCTGTTACTGCTCTGTTACTGCTCTGTTACTGCTCTGTTACTGCTCTGTTACTGCTCTGTTACTGCTCTGTTACTGCTCTGTTACTGCTCTGCTCTGTTACTGCTCTGTTACTGCTCTGCTCTGTTACTGCTCTGTTACTGCTCTGTTACTGCTCTGTTACTGCTCTGCTCTGTTACTGCTCTGTTACTGCTCTGCTCTGTTACTGCTCTGTTACTGCTCTGTTACTGCTCTGTTACTGCTCTGCTGTCACAAACTTTTTCACCTATAGTAGGAAATAGTATGAAAATGTTTTAAGATCGTCTGCTAAATTACTAAAATGTGTAGGGTGAAGTTGCCCCTAGGCGCTGTTCTTGGGTCAGTTTTACATTTCCCCCAGTTAAGGGCTTTTGTTTGGACGACCGACTAAATTCACATAGAACTGTGAGTTATAGATATGTCATTCTCATTGAAAGCAAGTCTAAGAACTGCGTTAGATCTGTTCTATGTACGCTATTTCTATGCTTCCTGCTCATAAGTTTAGTTTTTTTCAAACATTCATTGTTGACCAGCAGGGTCAGATAATAATAATCACAGTGGTTGTAGAGGGTGCAACAGGTCGACACCTCAGGAGTAAATGTCAGTTGGCTTTTCATAGTCGATCATTCAAAGTTAGAGACAGCAGGTGCGGTAGGGACAGAGAGTCGAAAACAGCAGGTCCGGGACAAGGTAGCACGTCCGGTGAACAGGTCAGGGTTCCATAGCGGCAGGAAGAACAGTTGAAACTGGAGCAGCAGCACGGTCAGGTGGACTGGGGACAGCAAGGAGTCATCAGGCCAGGTAGTCCTGAGGCATGGTCCCAGGGCTCAGGTCCTCTGTGACGGGACGGAGAGAGATAATTAGAGGGAGCATACTTAATTTCACACAGGACACAGGATAAGACAGGACACAAGTGTCAAGACCTGGGCAGAACTTTAACAGGGTTAGATACGTTAGGAGAACCAGGTGTTATGACCACCAAGCAAGTCATCTGTGATATAAAGTATTGGGTGGTAATGATAGCTGGACTAAGCTGATGTGACGTCCCATCACAGTCTGATATAAAGTATTGGGTGGTAATGATAGCTGGACCAAGCTGATGTGACGTCCCATCACAGTCTGATATAAAGTATTGGGTGGTAATGATAGCTGGACTCTGATGTGACGTCCCATCACAGTCTGATATAAAGTATTGGGTGGTAATGATAGCTGGACCAAGCTGATGTGACGTCCCATCGCAGTCTGATATAAAGTATTGGGTGGTAATGATAGCTGGACTCTGATGTGACGTCCCATCACAGTCTGATATAAAGTATTGGGTGGTAATGATAGCTGGACCAAGCTGATGTGACTGCAGTCTGATATAAAGTATTGGGTGGTAATGATAGCTGGACCAAGCTGATTGACTGCTCACAGTCTGATATAAAGTATTGGGTGGTAATGATAGCTGGACCAAGCTGATGTGACTGCTCTGATATAAAGTATTGGGTGGTAATGATCTGGACTGCTCTGCTGATGTGACTCTGTCTGATATAAAGTATTGGGTGGTAATTTACTTACTTTAAGTCATTTACTGCTCTTATCCAGAGCTACTTACAAATTGGTAATGATAGCTGGACTCTGATGTACGCCCTGTAACAGTCTGATATAAAGTATTGGGTGGTAATGATAGCTGGACCAGCTGATGTGACGTCCCGTAACAGTCTGATATAAAGTATTGGGTGGTAATGATAGCTGGACCAAGCTGATGTGACGTGCAGTCTGATATAAAGTATTGGGTGGTAATGATAGCTGGACCAAGCTGATGTGACGTCCCATCACAGTCTGATATAAAGTATTGGGTGGTAATGATAGCTGGACCAAGCTGATGTGACGCCTGTTACAGTCTGATATAAAGTATTGGGTGGTAATGATAGCTGGACTGCTGAGGTTATCACAGTCTGATATAAAGCTTGGGTGGTAATGATAGCTGGACCAAGCTGAGGTGACGTCCACTGCAGTCTGATATAAAGTATTGGGTGGTAATGATACTGGACCAAGCTGAGCTCTGTGACGTTACCCCATCTCTGTTACAGTCTGATATAAAGTATTGGGTGGTAATGATAGCTGGACTGCTGATGTGACGTCCTGTAACAGTCTGATATAAAGTATTGGGTGGTAATGATAGCTGGACCAAGCTGAGGTGACTGCTCCCATCACAGTCTGATATAAAGTATTGGGTGGTAATGATAGCTGGACCAAGCTGCTCTGTTACTGCTCTGTCCTGCTCTGTCTGATATAAAGTATTGGGTGGTAATGATAGCTGGACCAAGCTGAGGTTACTGCAGTCTCTGGACTGATCTGTTACTGCTCTGATATAAAGTATTGGGTGGTAATGATAGCTGGACCAAGCTGATGTGACGTCCCTGCTCTGATTACTGCTCTGCTCTGGTAATGATCTGCTGGACTGCTGATGTTACTGCAGTCTGATATAAAGTTATTGGGTGGTAATGATAGCTGGACCAAGCTGATCTGTTACGTCCCATCGCTCTGATATAAAGTATTGGGTGGTAATGATAGCTGCTCTGATGTGCTCTCGCAGTCTGATATAAAGTATTGGGTGGTAATGATAGCTGGACCAAGCTGAGGTGACGTCCCATCACAGTCTGATATAAAGTATTGGATGGTAATGATAGCTGGACCAAGCTGATGTGACGTCCCATCGCAGTCTGATATAAAGTATTGGGTGGTAATGATAGCTGGACCAAGCTGAGGTGTTACGTCCCATCTGTCTGATATAAAGTATTGGACTGTAATGATAGTGTACTGCTCTGCACTGCTCTGTTACTGGACCAAGCTGAGGTGACGCTCCCATCACAGTCTGATATAAAGTATTGGATGGTAATGATAGCTGGACCTGCTGACTGCTCTGATATAAAGTATTGGGTGGTAATGATAGCTGGACCAAGCTTTCCCATCACAGTCTGATATAAAGTATTGGGTGGTAATGATAGCTGGACCAAGCTGATGTGACGTCCCATCGCAGTCTGATATAAAGTATTGGGTGGTAATGATAGCTGGACCAAGCTGAGGTGACGTCCCATCGCAGTCTGATATAAAGTATTGGGTGGTAATGATAGCTGGACCAAGCTGAGGTGACGTCCCATCGCAGTCTGATATAAAGTATTGGGTGGTAATGATAGCTGGACCAAGCTGATGTGACGTCCCATCGCAGTCTGATATAAAGTATTGGGTGGTAATGATAGCTGGACCAAGCTGATGACCCCAAGTCTGATATAAAGTATTGGGTGGTAATGATAGCTGGACTTTGATGTGACGTCCCATCGCAGTCTGATATAAAGTATTGGGTGGTAATGATAGCTGGACCAAGCTGAGGTGACGTCCCATCACAGTCTGATATAAAGTATTGGGTGGTAATGATAGCTGGACCAAGCTGATGACGTCCCATCGCAGTCTGATATAAAGTATTGGGTGGTAATGATAGCTGGACCAAGCTGATGTGACGTCCCGTAACAGTCTGATATAAAGTATTGGGTGGTAATGATAGCTGGACCAAGCTGATGTGACGTCCCCATCGCAGTCTGATATAAAGTATTGGGTGGTAATGATAGCAGGACCAAGCTGATGTGACACAGTCTGATATAAAGTATTGGGTGGTAATGATAGCTGGACCAAGCTGAGGTGACGTCCCATCAGTCTGATATAAAGTATTGTGGTAATGATTGGCTTTTGACGTCCCATCGCAGTCTGATATTCAAGTATTGTTAATGATAGACCAAGCTGATGTGACGTCCCGTAGGTCTGATATAAAGTATTGGGTGGTAATGATAGCTGGACCAAGCTGATGTGACGGTAGCAGTCTGATATAAAGTATTGAACAATGAGCTGGACCAAGCTGATGTGACGGTAACAGTCTGATATAAAGTATTGGGTGGTAATGATAGCTGGACCAAGCTGATGTGACGTCCCGTAACAGTCTGATATAAAGTATTGGGTGGTAATGATAGCTGGACCAAGCTGATGTGACGTCCCATCACAGTCTGATATAAAGTATTGGGTGGTAATGATAGTGGACCCTGATGGACTCCCGTCCAGTCTGATATAAAGTATTGGGTGGTAATGATAGCTGGACCAAGCTGAGACGATCACAGTCTGATATAAAGTATTGGGTGGTAATGATAGCTGGACCAAGCTGAGGTTCCCACAGGATATAAAGTATTGGGTGGTAATGATAGCTGGACCAAGCTGAGGTGAAGACCTCGCAGTCTGATATAAAGTATTGGGTGGTAATGATAGCTGGACCAAGCTGATGGAGAACAGTCTGATATAAAGTATTGGGTGGTAATGATAGCTGGACCAAGCTGAACGTCCCATCACAGTCTGATATAAAGTATTGGGTGGTAATGATAGCTGGACCAAGCTGAGGTGACGTCCCATCACAGTCTGATATAAAGTATTGGGTGGTAATGATAGCTGGACCAAGCTGATGTGACGTCCCATCACAGTCTGATATAAAGTATTGGGTGGTAATGATAGCTGGACCAAGCTGATGTGACGTCCCATCGCAGTCTGATATAAAGTATTGGGTGGTAATGATAGCTGGACCAAGCTGATGTGACGTCCCATCGCAGTCTGATATAAAGTATTGGGTGGTAATGATAGCTGGACCAAGCTGATGTGACGTCCCATCACAGTCTGATATAAAGTATTGGGTGGTAATGATAGCTGGACCAAGCTGATGTGACGTCCCATCGCAGTCTGATATAAAGTATTGGGTGGTAATGATAGCTGGACCAAGCTGATGTGACGTCCCATCGCAGTCTGATATAAAGTATTGGGTGGTAATGATAGCTGGACCAAGCTGATGTGACGTCCCATCACAGTCTGATATAAAGTATTGGGTGGTAATGATAGCTGGACCAAGCTGATGTGACGTCCCATCGCAGTCTGATATAAAGTATTGGGTGGTAATGATAGCTGGACCAAGCTGAGGTGACGTCCCATCACAGTCTGATATAAAGTATTGGATGGTAATGATAGCTGGACCAAGCTGATGTGACGTCCCATCGCAGTCTGATATAAAGTATTGGGTGGTAATGATAGCTGGACCAAGCTGAGGTGACGTCCCATCACAGTCTGATATAAAGTATTGGGTGGTAATGATAGCTGGACCAAGCTGATGTGACGTCCCATCGCAGTCTGATATAAAGTATTGGGTGGTAATGATAGCTGGACCAAGCTGAGGTGACGTCCCATCGCAGTCTGATATAAAGTATTGGGTGGTAATGATAGCTGGACCAAGCTGATGTGACGTCCCATCGCAGTCTGATATAAAGTATTGGGTGGTAATGATAGCTGGACCAAGCTGAGGTGACGTCCCATCGCAGTCTGATATAAAGTATTGGGTGGTAATGATAGCTGGACCAAGCTGATGTGACGTCCCATCGCAGTCTGATATGCGTATTGGGTGGTAATGATAGCTGGACCAAGCTGATGTGACGTCCCATCGCAGTCTGATATAAAGTATTGGGTGGTAATGATAGCTGGACCAAGCTGATGTGACGTCCCATCGCAGTCTGATATAAAGTATTGGGTGGTAATGATAGCTGGACCAAGCTGATGTGACGTCCCATCACAGTCTGATATAAAGTATTGGGTGGTAATGATAGCTGGACCAAGCTGATGTGACGTCCCATCGCAGTCTGATATAAAGTATTGGGTGGTAATGATAGCTGGACCAAGCTGATGTGACGTCCCATCACAGTCTGATATAAAGTATTGGGTGGTAATGATAGCTGGACCAAGCTGAGGTGACGCCCCATCGCAGTCTGATATAAAGTATTGGGTGGTAATGATAGCTGGACCAAGCTGATGTGACGTCCCATCACAGTCTGATATAAAGTATTGGGTGGTAATGATAGCTGGACCAAGCTGATGTGACGTCCCATCGCAGTCTGATATAAAGTATTGGGTGGTAATGATAGCTGGACCAAGCTGATGTGACGTCCCATCGCAGTCTGATATAAAGTATTGGGTGGTAATGATAGCTGGACCAAGCTGATGTGACGTCCCATCACAGTCTGATATAAAGTATTGGGTGGTAATGATAGCTGGACCAAGCTGATGTGACGTCCCATCGCAGTCTGATTTAAAGTATTGGGTGGTAATGATAGCTGGACCAAGCTGATGTGACGTCCCATCGCAGTCTGATTTAAAGTATTGGGTGGTAATGATAGCTGGACCAAGCTGAGGTGACGTCCCATCGCAGTCTGATATAAAGTATTGGGTGGTAATGATAGCTGGACCAAGCTGATGTGACGTCCCATCGCAGTCTGATTTAAAGTATTGGGTGGTAATGATAGCTGGACCAAGCTGATGTGACGTCCCATCGCAGTCTGATATAAAGTATTGGGTGGTAATGATAGCTGGACCAAGCTGATGTGACGTCCCATCGCAGTCTGATTTAAAGTATTGGGTGGTAATGATAGCTGGACCAAGCTGAGGTGACGTCCCATCGCAGTCTGATATAAAGTATTGGGTGGTAATGATAGCTGGACCAAGCTGATGTGACGTCCCATCGCAGTCTGATATAAAGTATTGGGTGGTAATGATAGCTGGACCAAGCTGATGTGACGTCCCATCGCAGTCTGATATAAAGTATTGGATGGTAATGATAGCTGGACCAAGCTGATGTGACGTCCCATCGCAGTCTGATATAAAGTATTGGGTGGTAATGATAGCTGGACCAAGCTGATGTGACGTCCCATCGCAGTCTGATATAAAGTATTGGATGGTAATGATAGCTGGACCAAGCTGATGTGACGTCCCATCGCAGTCTGATTTAAAGTATTGGATGGTAATGATAGCTGGACCAAGCTGATGTGACGTCCCATCGCAGTCTGTCACCTTCCCTGCTACTTCTGACAGAAACAACATGCAAGGAATAGTGATTTCAGACAGCATTTTCACCCTTGACCTCTAATGACATGTCTATGTGGATATTATTCTGCCACTTGTCAAGTTAACACTGGGAGAAAAAAACACCTGGTTCTCCTAACCTGTCAAACCCTGTTGAACTCTGAACCACCTGGTTCTCCTAACCTGTCTAACCCTGTTGAACTCTGAACCACCTGGTTCTCCTAACCTGTCTAACCCTGTTGAACTCTGAACCACCTGGTTCTCCTAACCTGTCTAACCCTGTTGAACTCTGAACTGAACCACCTGGTTCTCCTAACCTGTCTAACCCTGTTGAACTCTGAACCACCTGGTTCTCCTAACCTGTCTAACCCTGTTGAACTCTGAACCACCTGGTTCTCCTAACCTGTCTAACCCTGTTGAACTCTGAACCACCTGGTTCTCTAACCTGTCTAACCCTGTTGAACTCTGAACCACCTGGTTCTCCTAACCTGTCTAACCTGAACCCTGTTGAACCTGGTTCTCCTAACCTGTCTAACCCTGTGAACTCTGAACCACCTGGTTCTCCTAACCTGTCTAACCCTGTTGAACTCTGAACCACCTGGTTCTCCTAACCTGTCTAACCCTGTTGAACTCTGAACCACCTGGTTCTCTAACCTGTCTAACCTGAACCACCTGGTTGAACCCTCTGAACCACCTGGTTCTCCTAACCTGTCTAACCCTGTTGAACTCTGAACCACCTGGTTCTCCTAACCTGTCTAACCCTGTTGAACTCTGAACCACCTGGTTCTCCTAACCTGTCTAACCCTGTTGAACTCTGAACCACCTGGTTCTCCTAACCTGTCTAACCCTCCTGAACCAACCTGTCTAACCTGTCTAACCCTGTTGAACTCTGAACCACCTGGTTCTCCTAACCTGTCTAACCCTGTTGAACTCTGAACCACCTGGTTCTCCTATGTCTAACCCTGTTTCAACCACCTGGTTCTCCTAACCTGTCTATTTGTGCGGTGTGTTTGTGTGTAATATACCCTACATTACATTAACCCCCCCCCCCACAGACAGGGGCAGAAGAATAGAGCACCACTGTTCAGCATAAGAACAATGTGATCATTCATTAAAGAGACATTGTTTTCTCACTCTGAGGTAATTACAGACATGCTTGTGCACACACACCCACCCACACACACACACACACACACACACACACACACACACACACACACACACACACACACACACACACACACACACACACACACACACACACACACACACACACACACACACACACACACACACACACACACACACACACACACACACACACACACACACACACACACACACACACACATAACACACTAACACACTGTTTACTGTACTATCAGCCGGGTCCCAGATCTGTTTGTTCATTGTAAATGACAAACCAACCATAAGAGGACAATGCTATTCTGTTCTTTGTACTCTGAGTGAGGGAATCAGTTCCGTAGCCTGAAAGGTCCTGAATGTTGTTCTTTCTCTTACTGTAGTTTCTGGTTTAAGATGATGTTGGTTCTCTCAAACAGTCTGCATTTCTCCATGGACTGAAGAAAATAACAATTACTTTTCTGAACAATATTGATCTGGAAGAGTTACATTTTGCTTAACCAAATTCACAAACATTTTCAAACTTTATAAGGGACAGTTTTGATACATTTTCATGAGCATATTATTGTTATTGCTTATTGCGATTTTAATAAGATTTGATGTTTCAAACATATTGGTCACTGAGTTGACAAAACATTAAGAACACCTGCTCTTTCCATGACATAGACTTTGACCAGGTGAATCCAAGTGAAAGCTAAGCTTATTGATGTCACTTGTTAAATTGGGGCGGCAGGTAGCCTAGTGGTTAGAGCGTTGGGCCAGTAACCAAAAGGTTGCTAGATCAATTCCCAGAGCTGACAAAAATGTGTCGTTCTGCCCCTGAACAAGACAGTTAACCCACTGTTCCTAGGCAGTCATTGTAAATAAGAATTTGTTCTTAACCCGCTTACATAGTAAAATATAACATCCACTTCAATCAGTGTAGATGAAGGGTAGGAAACAGGTTAAATCAGTATAGATGAAGGGGTAGGAAACAGGTTAAATCAGTATAGATGAAGGGGTAGGAAACAGGTTAAATCAGTATAGATGAAGGGGTAGGAAACAGGTTAAATCAGTATAGATGAAGGGGTAGGAAACACGTTAAATCAGTATAGATGAAGGGGTAGGAAATAGGTTAAATCAGGGTAGGTGAAGGGGTAGGAAACAGGTTAAATCAGGGTAGGGGTAGGAAACAGGTTAAATCAGGGTAGATGAAGGGTAGGAAACAGGTTAAATCAGGAAACAGGTTAAATCAGGGTAGATGAAGGGGTAGGAAACAGGTTAAATCGGTGTAGATGAAGGGTAGGAAACAGGTTAAATCGGTGTAGATGAAGGGTAGGAAACAGGTTAAATCAGTATAGATGAAGGGGTAGGAAACAGGTTAAATCAGTATAGATGAAGGGTAGGAAACAGGTTAAATCAGGGTAGATGAAGGGGTAGGAAACAGGTTAAATCAGGGTAGATGAAGGGTAGGAAACAGGTTAAATCAGGATTTGTAAGTGTGTGTGTCATTCAGAGGGTGAATGGGCAAGACCAAATATTTAAGTGCCTTTGAACAGGGTATGGTAGTAGGTGCCAGGCGCACCGGTTTGAATGTGTCAAGAACTGCAACGCTGCTGGGTTTTTCACACTCAACAGTTTCCTGTGTGAATCAAGAATGATCCACTGCCCAAACGACATCCAGCCAACTTGACATAACTGTGGGAAGCATCGGAGCCGACATGGGCCAGAACTCTTTCGACACCTTGTAGAGTCCATGTCCCGACGAACTGAGGGTGTTGCTAATGGTTTGTACACTCAGTGTTGAGAGAAAGTTAGTTTTCATCACCCAGAGAAATGTTCTGAAAACATGTTGGCTCACTATTTAAAAAGAAGATGGAGACCCAGCTATAGGATGAAGAATACAGGAGTTTTGGGGCAGGAACAGCCGACTAACGCTAACTAATGATACCTACAGTAACTAATGATACCTACAGGAACTAATGATTGATACTTACAGTAGCTAATGATACCTACAGGAACTAATGATTGATACCTACAGTAACTAATGATACCTACAGGAACTAATGATTGATACATACAGTAACTAATGATACCTTCATTAACTAATGACACCTACAGTAGCTACAGTAACTAATGATACCTACAGTAACTACAGTAACTAATGATACCTACAGTAACTACAGTAACTAATGATACCTACAGGAACTAATGATTGATACATACAGTAACTAATGATACCTACAGTAACTATTGATACAGTAACTAATGATACCTACAGGAACTAATGATTGATACCTACAGTAGCTAATGATTGACCTACAGGAACTAATGATTGATACATACAGTAACTAATGATACCTACAGGAACTAATGATTGATACATACAGTAACTAATGATACTTCATTAACTAATGACACCTACAGTAGCTACAGTAACTAATGATACCTACAGTAACTAAGTAATTGATACCTACAGTAACTACAGCTAATGATACCTACAGGAACTAATGATTGATACATACAGTAACTAATGATACCTACAGGAACTAATGATTGATACATACAGTAACTAATGATACCTTCATTAACTAATGACACCTACAGTAGCTACAGTAACTAATGATACCTACAGTAACTACAGTAACTAATGATACCTACAGTAACTAATGATACCTACAGTAACTAATGATACCTACAGTAGCTAAGTAACTAATGATACCTACAGTAACTAATGATACACAGTAGCTAATGATAACTAACTAATGATACCTACAGTAACTAATGAACTAATGATTGATACCTACAGTAGCTAATGATACCTACAGTAACTAATGATACCTACAGGAACTAATGATACCTACAGTAACTTGATGATACCTACAGTATCTACAGTAACTAATGATACCTACAGTAGCTAATGATACCTACAGTAACTAATGATACCTACAGTAGCTACAGTAACTAATGATACCTACAGTAACTAATGATACCTACAGTAGCTAATGATACCTAAGTAGATATACCAGTAACTAATGATACCTACAGTAGCTAATGATACCTATAGTAGCTAATGTACTTACAGTAACTAATGATACCTACAGTAACTAATGATACCTACAGTAACTAATGAAACCTACAGTAACTAATGAAACCTACAGTAACTAATGATACCTACAGGAACTAATGATACCTACAGTAACTAATGATACCTACAGTAGCTACAGTAACTAATGATACCTACAGTAGCTAATGATACCTACAGTAACTAATGATACCTACAGTAGCTACAGTAACTAATGATACCTACAGTAACTAATGATACCTACAGTAGCTAATGATACCTACAGTAGCTAATGATACTTACAGTAACTAATGATACCTACAGTAGCTAATGATACCTACAGTAACTAATGATACCTACAGTAACTAATGATACCTACAGTAGCTAATGATACCTACAGTAGCTAATGATACTTACAGTAACTAATGATACCTACAGTAGCTAATGATACCTACAGTAGCTAATGATACTTACAGTAACTAATGATACCTACACTAACTAATGATACCTACAGTAACTAATGATACCTACAGTAACTAATTAAACCTACAGTAACTAATGAAACCTACAGTAACTAATGATACCTACAGCTACAGTAACTAATGATACCTACAGGAACTAATGATACCTACAGTAGCTAATGATACCTACAGTAATAATGATACCTACAGTAACTAATGATACCTACAGTAGCTAATGATACCTACAGTAACTAATGATACCTACAGTAACTAATGATACCTACAGTAACTAATGATACCTACAGTAACTAATGATACCTACAGTAGCTAATGAAACCTACAGTAACTAATGATACCTACAGTAACTAATGAAACCTACAGTAGCTACAGTAACTAATGATACCTACAGTAGCTAATGATACTAATAGAATGATACCTACAGTAACTAATGATACCTACAGTAACTAATGATACCTACAGTAACTAATGATACCTACAGTAGCTAATGATACCTACAGTAACTAATGATACCTACAGTAGCTAATGATACCTACAGTAACTAATGATACCTACAGTAACTAATGATACCTACAGTAGCTAATGATACCTACAGTAACTAATGATACCTACAGTAGCTAATGATACCTACAGTAACTAATGATACCTACAGTAGCTAATGATACCTACAGTAACTAATGATACCTACAGTAGCTAATGATACCTACAGTAGCTAATGATACCTACAGTAACTAATGATACCTACAGTAGCTAATGATACCTACAGTAACTAATGATACCTACAGTAGCTAATGATACCTACAGTAACTAATGATACCTACAGTAACTAATGATACCTACAGTAACTAATGATACCTACAGTAACTAATGAAACCTACAGTAACTAATGATACCTACATTAGCTACAGTAACTAATGATACCTACAGTAACTAATGATACCTACAGTAACTAATGATACCTACAGTAACTAATGATACCTACAGTAACTACAGTAACTAATGATACCTACAGTAACTAATGATACCTACAGTAACTAATGATACCTACAGTAACTAATGATACCTACAGTAACTAATGATACCTACAGTAGCTAATGATACCTACAGTAACTAATGATACCTACAGTAGCTAATGATACCTACAGTAACTAATGATACCTACAGTAGCTAATGATACCTACAGTAACTAATGATACCTACAGTAGCTAATGATAATGATACCTACAGTAACTAATGATACCTACAGTAGCTAATGATACCTACAGTAACTAATGATACCTACAGTAGCTAATGATACCTACAGTAACTAATGATACCTACAGTAACTAATGATACCTACAGTAACTAATGATACCTACAGTAACTAATGAAACCTACCTAATGATACCTAGTACAGTAACTAATGATACCTACAGTAACTAATGATACCTACAGTAACTAATGATACCTACAGTAACTAATGATACCTACAGTAACTACAGTAACTAATGATACCTACAGTAACTAATGATACCTACAGTAACTAATGATACCTACAGTAACTAATGATACCTACAGTAGCTAATGATACCTACAGTAACTAATGATACCTACAGTAGCTAATGATACCTACAGTAGCTAATGATACCTACAGTAGCTAATGATACCTACAGTAACTAATGATACCTACAGTAGCTAAAGTAACTAATGATACCTACAGTAACTAATGATACCTACAGTAACTAATGATACCTACAGTAACTAATGATACCTACAGTAGCTAATGATACCTACAGTAACTAATGATACCTACAGTAACTAATGATACCTACAGTAACTAATGATACCTACAGTAGCTAATGATACCTACAGTAACTAATGATACCTACAGTAACTAATGATACCTACAGTAACTAATGATACCTACAGTAACTAATGATACCTACAGTAGCTAATGATACCTACAGTAACTAATGATACCTACAGTAACTAATGATACCTACAGGAACTAATGATACCTACAGGAACTAATGATACCTACAGTAGCTACAGTCAGATTTAAAATCATCCCCAAATAATATTGTGATATGTAACTGTATCGACCCCCCCCTCCCCCCATAATCAATGGTCATAAATAAAATACATCATTTATCTGCTGCTTTCATGTGTGCATATATTTCCCGTATCAGTGGCCCCAGCGGGAATTGAACCCCTGTTACTGGCATTTGAAGTGCCATGCTCTACCTACTGAGCCACAGAGGAACACCGGGCTCAGACTCTCTGGTACGGTGTTAATACCGTGTTACAGTAGTTGACCCTGATAGAACTATCGACTGTAGCCAATGGCTCCCATCCACAATATGTCTAGTTGATTCCATCCAGAGACTGATGAACCATCTGATCAATGCTGAACAAAAACACACCCACACAAAAACACACCCACACAAAAACACACCCACACATAAACACACCCACACACACCCACACAAAAACACACCCACACATAAACACACCCACACATAAACACACCCACACATAAACACACACCCACACAAAAACACACCCACACATAAACAGACCCACACATAAACACACCCACACAAAAACACACCCACACATAAACACACCCACACACACCCACACAAAAACACACCCACACATAAACACACCCACACATAAACACACCCACACATAAACACACACACCCACACAAAACACACCCACACATAAACAGACCCACACATAAACAGACCCACACATAAACACACCCACATGTAAACACACACCCACACATAAACACACACCCACACATAAACACACCCACACACAAACACATAAACACACCCCACACATAAACACACCCACACATAAACACACCCACACATAAACACACCCACATATAAACACACCCACACATAAACACACCCACACATAAACACACACCCACACATAAACACACCCACATATAAACACACCCACATATAAACACACCCACATATAAACACACCCACACATAAACACACACCCACACATAAACACACCCACACATATACACACACCCACACATATACACACCCACACATAAACACACCCACACATATACACACCCCCACACATAAACACACCCCCACACATAAACACACCCACACACAAACACATAAACACACCCCCACACATAAACACACCCACACACACCCACACATAAACACACACACATAAACACACCCACACATAAACACACCCACACATAAACACACCCACACATAAACACACCCACATAAACACACACCCACACATAAACACACCCACATATAAACACACCCACATATAAACACACCCACACATAAACACACACCCACACATAAACACACCCACACATATACACACCCACACATAAACACACCCACACATTTACACACCCACACATAAACACACACCCACACATAAACACACACCCACACATAAACACACACCCACACATAAACACACCCGCACACAAACACATAAACACACCCCCACACATAAACACACCCCCACACATAAACACACCCACACACAAACACATAAACACACCCACACATAAACACACCCCCACACACACACACACACACACACACACACACACACACACACACACACACACACACACACACACACACACACACACACACACACACACACACACACACACACACACAGACATATATATACACACACACACAGTCACATATATACACACACAAGACATATATATATATAAATATACACACACAGTCACATATATACACACACAGACACACACACAC